>NC_137832.1:24635921-24678421 GCF_963921795.1 Nannobrachium achirus | reverse complement strand
CAGGTGCAATGCATTATTGTTAATTGTGGCACATTTACTAACATGCCAATTTTAGCTGCACTTGAACAACTGTTCCAGGCTGCCATATCCAGCCCAAGAAACGGGGAAAAAAAGAAAATGTACTTCTCAAAATAAATGAATCATGCCTGTTGATAAGGTATGGCAACATGACTGGTGTCTTGAACGCGCGCGACCAGTCATGTTGCCATACCTTAGCTTTTTCTGAACTGACGCCACTGAGAGAGAGAGAGAGAGAGAGAGAGAGAGAGAGAGAGAGAGAGAGTAATGGAGGGAAGGAGTTGAGAAAAATTGAGCCACAGAGGGACGGAGGGAAGGACAGAGTGGGAAAGAGGGAAACTAGGAGCGAGAGCGAGGTGTGATGTTTGTCTGACTCTGACTGGCTGTTTGTTGTTACTGGGGTTATTAATAAAGATGACCTCATATAGCTGCTCTCAGGGTAGTTCTGTGTGTTGAATTGTGAAGTGTGTGTGTGTGTGTGTGTGTGTGTGTGTGTGTGTGTGTGTGTGTGTGTGTGTGTGTGTGTGCACGCACGTGTGTGCACGTGCAGGCATGTGTGTGTTATTAATAAAGATGACCTCATAGATGCTCTCAGGATAATTCTGTGTGTGCATGTGTGTGGGTGTGGGTGTGCATGTGTGCACCCGTGCGTGCGCGGGTGTGTGTGTGTGTGTGTGTGTGTGTGTGTGTGTGTGTGTGTGTGTGTGTGTGTGTGTGTGTGTGTGTGTGTGTGTGTGTGTGTGTGTGCGCGCACGGCCGCGCGTGTGTGTGTATGTGTGTGTGTGCACGCACAGACAACTGCACGCATGTGTGTGTGCATGCCTGTGTCCAGCTCACAAGTACTTGCAATTTAAATTTTATTCATAAACTTCACCCTTTGACGGCTACTTGAACTAGTCAAGTAATTATTGTTTTGTGACTCAGATATTTCCATTTGAATTTCAATTCTTCCCCAAGTGATTCTCCTCTAGCTCTCCCTCCCTCTTTCTCTATCTCTCTCTATCTCTCTCTCTCTCCCTGTCAGATTCAGAATGTCTCTCTGTCTATCCACCACCCCGCTCTGTAGCTCTGTTCTTCTACCCACTCTCTCTCCGCTCCTCTTCCTACTTTTCTCTCTAGCCACTTTTACACAGAAATGGTATAATGTATTATCATATATGAATATATGATATGGTCACTGTCTGGTGGAAACCTCATATGTCTTTTTACTTTTCAGGGAATGGAACAAAACATTTCAGAAATAGTGAGAACAGCCAATCTACATCTGACGTGTTGCGAGCTTGTAGATCTATTTAATAATAATAAGTTGTTGTCAAAGAGTTCATTCTTTGCAACTTATTGTTTTTATTGTCATTATTGTCAGGTTACATTCTGTATGTTACTGCGTTGGCATTTTGCAATATCAAATATTGTAATCCTGGAAAAACAGGATTTCAAAGTAATAATTACACAAGGAAAATCCAGAAAATGAAATAAATTGAAGCATTAGTTAAGACAATCAACATAATATAAAGGAAACGGAAAAGAAGAGAAAGAAAGAGAGACAGGGGAGGGAGGGGTCCTGATAGACCTCTTTTGATATATTGTTCATTTTGTAGCCTCTCCAAATAAGTTACTCTTTCCTTCCATATCCCTAATCTCTTTTACCTTATTCAGCCAGTGTTCATGGATCGGTGGGAGTGCTCCTACACAGTTAATTGTAGTCGTTTTCTTCTCAAATAGTTAATTCTAAAGTTACAAAACTAACTTCATAACTTCATTCCACTCTCTCCACCTTTCTCGTTAGCTTGCTCCCGGTTTCTTCTCTCTCTCTCTCTCTCTCTCTCTCACACATACACACCCGCGTTCACACAACTACAACACCGCCACATACATTTACAACGATAGTCTGTGCATTTATTTTACAAATTACTGCGTCAAAAAGATTTATGTTGTTTATTTAGACTAGGACTATTCATTTAGGATAATTGATTTAAATCTGTTGTTTTTGCCGCTGTAATTGACTCGCATCTCACCAGTTTTCTCAAAAAATAAAACAAGACAGGGTGTAATAACTGTGCTTCTCTTTGCATTCTGAATGGATTGCAAGTTACTAAGAGTGCAGTTTGTAAATGACATCATGACATGGTCAGTATTATGCCAGTCTCCCCCAAATTATGAATTTTGGGGAAATAACGTGTTGTTGCGTAACATGTTGGTGTTGTGTGTGTGTGTGTGTGTGTGTGTGCGTGCGTGCGTGCGTGCGTGCGTGCGTATGTGCGCCCACCCACCCACCCACCCACCCACCCACATGGGGCATGACAGCAGCAGTGCAAGCAGCATTATCTCATTGTGTGCCACCACCGGTCTCCTTTAGCTGCTGGCTGGGTCCTAACAGGGCCACAGCACTGACTCCCTGGCCTCCCCTGGACAGTCAGACACAGCAGGGCCGCTATCTCCCCGGCTCCAGCCCTGCTCCGAGGGGACAAATGTTTTGGCTTGTTCCCTCTCTTGCAGGCCCTCTCCATGGATACAGTAACTCTGGGCCTGGGGGATGTGGCGGTCCGGGGAGCTACAGTATAGTCAGCCAAACACATGACATCATCCCACAACGTCGACAACATGTTGTGTTTTCCCAGTGCCCGGCCTTAATTTCCTATTGTGCATAAAGCCTTCTTTTTTTCTCTCCTTTTTCTATTTTGAACATGTTTTTTTTTTGTGCTTGTTTTTTTTTTTTTCTTTGCTGAGCCATGTGTATTTTAATATCTTGCTACTAAATCCTCTTCCTTCTTTTGTAGCTCTATTTATATCCACATCCTGTTAATGACAGCGGCTATAACTCAAATTCCATTCATGGATCAATAGAGGTTTTTCTTACCTTACATTGTGTAATGTTACCCCTTCTCTCATAGCTTATTACCAGGACCCAAAGCCAACCAACACTTAAAGTATCCATGCATTTGTAATAGAACCTCAACAATATACTATATATATATATATATATATATATATATATCGTCGTTGTCGGGTGAAAACCTTGTATGTCCAAAACGGTTCGTTTTGCATTTATCATTTTAAAAATGATTTAAACTAGTGAAAACAGCCGATCTACAAGCACACAACGCCTCGCACCGCGAGGCGTTGTGTGCTTGTAGATCTGCTGTTTTCACTACTTTTGTGCGACCGCCTTGTATGATGAAGCAGAGCTTTACTTTACGAAAGAACGTACAAATTTGAAACTTGGAGATACAAGGTTTCCACCCGACAACGACGTCATTTAGCTCCTTTTAGCTATACATTTCGGTTGACTTTGTAATAACATTGGAGAAATCAGGTGACACACCCACATCCACACACACACAGCCTGATGAGTAGATATAGTTATATATTTTTGCGCATATGCAGCACACACCCATCTGCAGTATACTCACTCCAAAACACACATGCTGTTATAGATACTATTACCCATAAATACTGTACACATACACGCCCCTCCACCCTCCCCTCCCATTTCTGTACCCATTCTTTCCCGATAATCCTGTGCAGGAAGTGAGAGCGTATACTTATGGTTCTTGTGCTGACTCTCACCTGCTGTCTGTAGCAGAGAGAGAGAAGCAACTGCGAGAGGAAAGTTTTTTGGGATAGGATAGGATATCCCAGTCCCAGAGAAAACTCTCTCTCTTCTCTCTTTCTCTGTCTCACACGCGCACACATACACACACACACACACGCACGCACGCGCACACACACACACACACACACACACACACACACACACACACACACACACACACACACACACACACACACACACACACACACACACACACACACACACACACACACACACACACACACAGCAGCCAAGCCAGCTTGCCTCCCTGCTCAGTCTGTCTTCTCTCATCTATATCTCTATATGTATACTCTCTCTCTCTCCTCCCTCTCTCTCTCTCTCTCTCTCTCTCTCTCTCTCTCTCTCTCTCTCTCTCTCCCTTCAGGTCTCTCTCCTCTCTCTGTCGTTGTCTCTCTTTTTGGTTGAGTGTCAACAGAGCAGAGAGACAGTACCTTATACAGTATGGTGTCAATGTTGCTGGTTAGTTAATTTAACTGTAGACCAAGGATGTATACTTGGGATACAGACACTTGAGATACATGAAACACTGTAGTGTAGCGAGCGTACACACACACAAACACACACATACTCATGCACGTGCACACCCACCAGGAGAGCATTTTGGCAGCTTAATAGAGCTGAGTCATCCACTGAGTCATTCTGAGTTACAGTAGCCTGCTCTGTTACAAAACTAGGTCACGTTTAGGTCTGTTTCAGTCCCAAGTAACTCCCAGCATCAAGAGGAAAGTGTGAAATATCCAACGTAATGATGCGTGCCGTGCATTGCTATTGGTCAGCAGGGGAGGGTTTTGTTGGTGTTTTCAAATGATACATGTCACAGTGCACTATTATTACGCTTTTTGGAAGGAAGCATAGCGCTACTGATGCTGCTATCAGAGAGAAACCACTTCATTTAGTTGTGCAGGGATGAAGAAAAGAAAGCTGGAGACATAAATCTGGTTGCACACTGCTGCGTTTTTTTTGTTGCGTTTTGGTAATCCTAAAAACAAAATCTGGCAAAGGAGAGAGAGAGGAGAGAGAGAGAGCAAGGGACCCATTGGCGACAGTTGCGGCAGTGTGACGTGTGATAACATGAGGTTGATTTTTGGAGCGGTGAAAGCGTTCCCAATAGACAGGTATGTCTGTGGGTGGCTGGCTGGCTGGCTGGCTATGTGGCTGGCTGGCTATGTCCGTAGCCTGGCAATACCTTGAGTGGCCACACAAGATAAAGGAGGGGCGCTGTTGTGCAGGCACACAGGCACACAGGCACACACACACACACACACACACACACACACACACACACACACACACACACACACACACACACAGGGTATAGCTGCTCAGATTCACCGCTCCACTTCGAACCGAGGTTTGATTTTTTAATTCACGTGTTCCAAAATTCGGGCCGATATTCGTCCGAACAAACGCAGCAGTGTACAACCAAATTGTTAGCTCAACCGTTTTGTGCATGAACAATGTCAGTCTTGTAGTTGTGACTTCATAGGTTTAATTTTGGCTTATGATCTGTAATGCATGACAAGCCTTGGGTGGAACAGACAGACAGTGAATGTCATTATTTTGGAAATCATCACATTTAGGGCCTGCAGCAGAGTCAAAATCTGATTGTTCATTTAGCTCTGAGAGAGAGTACAATGTGTACCCCTATCTATGGGTCAATTTGTACACATTGGAGTGTTATTTATGGGTTGCATGGCATGCCGTAGTGGTAGTGATGGAAAAATTACTCAAATGTTTTACCCAACCCAAGTAAAAGTTTCAATACTGCAATATAGGAAATACTCTGTTAGTAATGCAGGTGTAAGCTACTTGAGTAAATGTACAAAAGCATCGCCAACAAAATATACTTAAAGCACCAAAAGTAAAAGTACGAAATGTTTGAAAACAGCAGATCTACAAGCTCACAATGTGTCGCATTGTGAGCTTTTAGATTGGCTATTTTCAAATAGCCTAAGTATAAAATAAAGCTAAAGTGGTTAATGTATGTTTTATAATTTATATCTGCAAAGTAACTCGTAACAACATTTTGGCAAAAAATTGTAGTGGAGTAAAAGTACAATATTTGGATCTGAGATGTTGTAGAGTAAATGTAAAGTACAAATACCTCAAAATTGTACTTACTGTAAGTACAGTACTTAAGTAAATGTACTTACAATAGTTACTTTCCTCCACTGCGTAGTGTGTCTGAGTGTGTGAGTCGAGAAAGAACAACAACACGTGGACGATGTGGGTTCAAATTGAATGTGTGACCTGTTGGAGTGTCCTTGCACAAGCACTGAATCCCTAATCAGCTCTCCTCTAAGGGGCTGTGATGACCCCTGCTTGCAACTCTGCATGGAGGGCTGCCAGCACACTTATGAGTTTCCCCCCCCATTGGGAATCAATATGATTGAATAAATAAAACATATCTCTGTACTCTGCTTGTACTGCCTCGTCCACTGTCTCAGAAAAGCAGTCATGCCTAGTGCTTCTAGTCAGCCTGAACAAGGAGAAGAATGCTTATGTTCTTGACATGATAGTGATGTTGTCTGTTTTCACAGCAGGCCGTCCACTCCCTTCATTATTCGTTGCTTTTATCGAGACAGTGGGAAAGACGAGTGACGGTTGTTGTGAAGCACGGAACGGAAGGCTGTGACAGGATGGGATACTGGGTCAGTTATTGGTGTGTGTTGACAGTCAGCCACTGGCGGACACTGCGACAATGTGGGCTCATTTTTTGAGATGATGCGGATGCAAAGTGACACCAGCAGGTTACGGCGGATGAGATGAGCTGGGGATCTCGGACAACACATGAATGAGTGTGGAAACTTCGAGTAGGAGGGAGGAGAAAAAAAGCGCCTTTTCTGCAGCGTTTTTCTGTCAAAAGAGACAGAAAGAGAACAAGCGAGCAGGGGTGGGAGGATGGAGCAAGTTTGGGGGAAGAGTGAGGAGAATAGATGGACAGACTGCTGGATTGGAACAACAGACAAAAGAAGGTTTGAGCACGAGATGGAGAGAGAATGATGGAGAATATCAACCACAGTGTACACAGTAAAAACCCAAAGTAAATTTAATTTACAGTATCTTTTTACGGTAAAATCTCGCTCTTTCGAACGACCATCATTTCGACCGGAGGGTTAGCAAATCACCCCACGGAGGTTAAGTTTTTACACTCTCAGAATTATATTAACCACTTAAAACGTTGGCGTCTCTATTCTGGTGTGAACATTCTGCGAAAATATCAGATCTACAAGCTCTCGTTGTCAGCTTGTGGATGGGCTATTTTCTGCGGAAATATTTAGTGTTGACAGAGAAAAGGAGCAGACCTACTGTTGTACAGTATAGAGCCCTGAGGGATACTGGTTAAATAGTATGTAGGGTTTACAGTAAGTGGTCAACACTCAGGATTTGATCATGTAGATCAGAAATAGGGTAGAAAAAAAAACGTTCTCTCTCCATTTGCCTGTTATTGACATTAACACTATTTAAGGCCTTAAAATTGGTGAACTACCTCAAATCAGAAATATTATACAGAAAAATATTGATAGAGAGAGATAGAGAGAGAGAGAGAGAGAACTGAAATTTGGTGTGTGGGAGGTGGGAGGGGTTGGCTTTTTTTCTCCTGTTTGAGGAAAAGATGGAGATAAAGCTTCACAGAATGCCCTCAGGCCCTGATTGTGAGAAAAGCTGGGGGCTGGAGCCGACGTATTAACATCACATCCTCCCACCTCTCTAAACAAACGCACCTGTGTTACTGTATACACACACACACACACACACACACACACACACACACACACACACACACACAGACATCTCCGATGTACACACAGTTATGGTTGAGGGTTCAAACTCTTCCAAAAAAATGTTTTATTTGTGTAAACAATTCACTCTCATAAGGCCACTTGAGCCTTCTTCTCTCTCCAACTGTGCATTGAACTGAAGCCGAATTGCTTAAATTCAGCATGAGTTTGCTTGTCTAATATCTTGTGCATATGCTGCACCTGACCCAACGTTTAACAGCGACAGTGACAAAAGATTATTTATGTTCATGTTTTTGGGCAACCTTTTCCACTATTGCCTCATCGCCTGCTATCACCAGTAGTTGCCGGGTCCCATTGACAAATAACGCACTTCCGGAAAATGCGGACGGCCGTTGCCCGCTGTTGCCCGCTGTTGCCCGCTGTTGAAACTCACTGCGAGTGTATACTTGGTGTGTGGGAGATTCTGTGTGTACACAGTAAAATACTTAGTTGCAATTTATCTATGGTGTTGCTGTGCACACTGCATATTTTCACCTGAGAATGCTGGCATGGCATAGTGAGATGGAGCCTAAAGCTAATATTCATTCATTCAAAAGGCATTCATTTTATTGACTAACATTGGTGCAAGGGCATTCGGTGGGTTAAGTTGTTTCGTGTTTGATTTATGGCAGGTGCAAGGCCTTATGTATAGCTTACATTATGTTACATAAAATCGCAGTCATCACTGTCACAGTATTTATTAAGTACAGTAAATGTACAGGAGCACACAGAAAGACCTTGTGCAGTGCGAGAGCTACTTGCTAGAGAGACAGTACAGAGACACTGGACTACTGTACATTACATAAAGACATTAGCTTATCCAAGGTGATGTCTTTTTCCCAAGAGTAAAGGACAACGCCTTTAGAGTCCAAAGTTGTGTAATATGGATAATCTAATCAAATGTATCTTTGTAGACTAGAGTGATGTGGTAGACAATACAACTGCTGAACAGTATATTGAACTGTACATATGATATTTAGACACTAGATTATCAATATAACTTTATCTTTAGACAGTAGATTGTAAATATAATTATCAGTATAGACATTAGACAATCAATATCTCTGTCTTTACACAGTAGATTATCCTTATCACTCTGTCCTTAGACAGTAGATTGTACTGTCTATATAGATATCCATATAACAATTCTCTTAGACAGGGGATACATATTAAATTAATAACTATATAGTACCTTTATGCATATCACTCTCCCGTTAGACCAGGGGTCTTCAACAGGGGGTCCGGGGTATTACCACTTGAACCCTAGCGTCCATATTCTGAGAACTGTAGCCCAAAATAGCAGATCTACAAGCTCACAACGCCTCGCGCTGCAAGGCGTTGTGAGCTTGTAGATCTGCTATTTTTCGGCAAAGAGCTTTGGTGTAGAGGGGAAAAAGAGCAGACTTAAGTACAGAGTGAAAGGTTGTATTGACAGTTCAAGTGGTTAAATATTTGAAAACACAAATAGACATGAATCCAAAATACACTGATGATTTTGCTGTCAAACAATGAAACTATATGGAATCTATGAAAAGGTTATGGGGGTCCCTGCTTCATCTCTCTCTCAACTAAGGGGTCCTTGGCCTGAAAACGTTGAAGACCCCTGCGTTAGACAGTAGCTTCTACATACATATAAGTAGTCTGTAAAGAAAGTAGATTACATATTATTACTTTATATACAGAAATTACATTGTACATATTGCTTGTAGATTGGCAATTTGTTACACTTTTTTTTAAAATGTTTTCAATAATACAAAAAAAAGATGGGTTTTGGACATACAAAGTCTCCACCCGACAGACAGCAGTGATATATAACACAGTGTCCTACTGTACATCCAGCGTGTACATTAACATTGAATCCGTTCAGAACGTACACAGGGATCTCTGGGGGTTTTCCTCATCACATTTCAGCTGAGTGAAGTGACCCTCACTTCCTGACCAGCCCGGCTAATTTTAACTTATAAATCACAACCCCAGAGTAATTGGCCATGCTTGCAGAGGTCAGAGTTGACAGCCGAAGGACGCAGGGAAGGACAAAGGCAGCTCACAGCCTCTCGTTGCTAAATCTAGCTGAATCTGGTCTCTTTTTTATGGTATGGTGTGGAGTGGACCCATTGCTGACCTTGGCCAGATGTCCCCCAAGATACTATGCTGTGTGTGTGTGTGTTGTCAACCAGTGTGATTGTGCGTGTGTGTGTGTGTGTGTGTGTGTGTGTGTGCGTGCGTGTGCGTGTGTGTGTGCTCGCGTAAGTGTTTTTGGGGAGTGAGAATGGCAGGCATTCTGTTGGTTTATTGCCACATGTCCCTTCCAATTGTGTTGCTGATTACGGCCACCATCACAGCCACACATGCACGTACGTGTGCACGCACACACACACACACACACACACACACACACACACACACACACACACACACACACACACACACACACATAAGCATTCATGCACTTGTGCGTACGTACCTGCTGGGCCGTACAAGGACATACACTTAGACAGACACACAAGAAAACATGCGCACGCACGCATGCGCACACACACACACACACATACACGTACACATACACGTACACATACACGTACACATACACAGAGCTCAGGCCCTTGCATATAATTAGCATCCATTGTCTTGTGCAGTGATCAAACAGGGGGAGCAGCAGTGGAGTGCGGTGGGGCTGTCTGACCCAATAGCAGGAAGTGACTGCTTCATTATGGCTCTTCTTTCCTTCTGCCCATCAGGCTGCTGCTGCACAACGTCAAGCTGCCATAGCGTCATCCAATTCCCTGGTCGATGCCATGTGCTGTTAGCTTGTTGATCTGCTATAGCCGGCAAACCTCACCAGGCGACGCGACGCCATGGTTCGTCGGCAGGGCTCGGCGATATGACTTCAAATCAATATTGCGATTATTTCAAACCCGTTGCCCTGACGTCGTCGCATTGTGAGCTTGTAGATCGTTTATTTTTACAATTTGTGTACGCCATTGTGCCACAAAGTATACATTTACAAGGTTAAGTTGTTAATCAGACTCGATTAATCATTAATCGATTAAGTCGATTATACAAAATGTAATCTATTCGATTCTTTTTCATGTTGATTTGATGATATAATAAGAAAAACTAAATATAGAAAGACACTTGCATCTCGATTATTTGTTTTTTTTATCGGTTTCAATATATTTCTTGTTAATTGCCCAGTGCTATGATGGAGTATAACTCGTGCTTAACCACCACTGAAGCCTGGAAAATATTTTCGGAAAAACATATACACTGTCCTGTATCATTAAAGTTTTTTCCTATAATGAAATGCCCAAAAGTTGGATGCCAGGTTGATGTTTTTAAATAAAGCCTGATTGAGCCTGAAGCTCCATTAGTGCTGGAGACCCAATCAATGCACACAGAAGCTACACACATTCATGCAGACACACCTATACTGGATGTCCAAAGACACACAGTCACGTTGATATTCACAAATTGGGATAAATCGAGTATGAAATGTGCACGTGCACACACACACACACACACACACACACACACACACACACACACACACACACACACACACACACAAACACACAATCATGGTCCCACAAACACTCACACATACACACAGATATAATGAGCAGTGAAGCGATTAGCTATAAAAGTGCAGTCTTAAACATTTTGACAGAGCAGATTCAGAAGAGTTTGGCTGCCAGCCACACACAAACAAACACACACACACACACACACACACACACACACACACACACACACACACACACACACACACACACACACACACACACACACACACACACACACAAGCCGAGCTGGGCTTTGCCTGCGTTTATGCATGAACTAGTGGGGGATTGCATGTGTATGCATATTTGTCTGCATACTTTTATGCATGTGTGCAAGTACATTTTTGTGTGTGCAAAAATGCATACCTTCTGTGTGCGTGTGTGTGTGTGTGTGTGTGTGTGTGTGTGTGTGTGTGTGTGTGTGTGTGTGTGTGTGTGTGTGTGTGTGTGTGTGTGTGTGTGTGTGTGTGTGTGCTGCAGGGTTTGGCTGCTCGTGCTGTCTTCTGGATGGACTAAATGGAAAGCTGAGGTCTGGACAGCTTACTTATTTAGGAAAAATGCACTCGCTCTGGTTAACGTGCAGCACTGTCACACACTAGTGTGTGTGTGTGTGTGTGTGTGTGTGTGTGTGTGTGTGTGTGTGTGTGTGTGTGTGTGTGAGAGAGAGAGCGAGAGAGAGAGAACCTATACTTCTATCTTTGTGAGGACCAAATGTTCTAAAGAAAAAAAGAAAAAAACAACAGTAAATTCTTAATGCTGCTGGTGCGGCTATTTTAGACACAAGCATAGTGGATTAAATCTGCGGCCACCTCTAACTGAACTGCTTAGTTAGTTACTGCTTAGTATTACAAAAATGTATGTAAAATGTGTTTGTGATTGTGTTTGTGCATCTGTATAGCTTTTTTGCGTGTGTTTATGTGTTAAATTTTATATAACTCCATCGTTAGCCCAGCTACTGTTTTCTTTCTCTCTCAGTCCCCAGTGGTAGAAAGAGTGTGTGTGCATGTGTGTGTGCGTGCGTGCGTGCGTGCGCGCGCGTGCGTGCATCTGCTGGGGAGAAACAGCCTTTAAAGTCATTCCTGTGCTGCTGCTGTATGACTTATCCTGGGCCACGTCACAAGTTCAATCCCAGGTGGAGACACTTACTGAAAGGTTAGACACTTTTCAGGGGTTCTTCAATGTTTTCAGGCCAAGGACCCCTTAGTTGAGAGAGAGAGAGATGAAGCAGGGACCCCCACAACCTTTTCATAGATTCTATATAGTTTCATCATTTGACAGCACAATCATCATTGTATTTTCATGTCAATTTGTGTTTTCATATATTTAACCAATTGAATCATCAATACTTAATAATGTTGACCTTTCACTCTATACTTGGTCTGCTCTTTTTGCCCTCTACAAAACTGCGAGGCGTTGTGAGCTTGTAGATCGACTATTTTCGGCTAAAGTTCTCAGAATATGGATTCAAGTGGGTTCAAGTGGTTAATATAAAAAACGAGAAAACAAGGTTTCTATTACACAAAGATTTGGAGGACCCCCTCCCCCTGTAGTGACTCTGAAGACCCCCTGTTGAAGATCCTTGCTTTAAAGGAAAACCCAACCTAAAACTGAGTCACTGGTTCTCAAACCTTTTAATTTCGATGACTCTCTGAGAGTGTAGAAATGGAACCTCACTCTCAGAGTTACAGACTTGCAATGGTCCATTTAGAACCTCCTCAAGGAACCCCTAGGGTCCCTGGACCCCACTTTGAGAACCACTGTACTATTCCAATGATCTTTGACACTTTTTGTCAACGTTGGCTCACACCAAAGCCGCCCCCATGATTTCTACTTTTAAAGCAACCCGCAAATGCTTTTTAAGTAAAAATGTATTTGAAATGTGGACCATTTACCCTTTACTCAACCCGGCCATTATAATAACAGCATTTGTCATCTGATGACTTCATAAGGCAGTCCAGGCACTCCAAAGTGAGGAGGAGGAGGAGGATCTAAGAAGCTTTTATTGACGTGGCTAACCCATTAAAAAAGTAATTACAGTATCAATAAAGCCCTGATGATCACCAAGTGGTCAAAAACGTGTCGGCTATTTCAACCACTTGAGCCCTATTTTATGCTTCGGCTATTGCTTCAAAAATTGCTGATCTACAAGCTCACAATGCATTGCATCCTGACATGGGAGCTTTTTATAGATATTGACTTAACTGTCCAAGATCATTGGACATCATCACCAGTAGTAGCAGCAGCAGCATGTAAATTACTTTTAGGATGGATTTTACCTTTAAGCAGGGGCACTGTGACACGCACGCACACACACGTGCACGTACACACACGCGCACACATACAGCTTGTGCGTGGTCATTCCCAAAATATAACTTTAATTCTGGCTAATAGATCCTCAACCGTTACCCTAAATGCAAGCCCTGACACTAAAACACACGCTTGGAGAAGCAAGGGACAACAACAACAACAACAACAACAACAAGTTGTCCAATGTCCTCCTCACTGCGGCCGTGCACACCTACATGCACACACACACACAGCACTGCACACGGTGGCCATGAGGTTTGTGATTAACTCTGAATTATTTTTCATTTGATTAAACTTAACTCAATCTTGGAGCACCCAGCTCTTTATCTGCTACGTTAATGTGTTTTCCAGCTTTTATGTAACCTCTTTTTACCGTTTTTACTCCACTCTTTACTCCATGTAGGATGTCGTTGCTATGGCGCAGAAACCTGGCATGTCCAGAGTAGGGATGGGACGATACGTGATGTTATCGTTTATCGTGATAAAAAACACTCGCGATAATCGTATCGTGGAGATTTAATGTATCGTATATCGGCCTCCGTCATGAACTGGGATCAATTCACCTTTTATTTTCCGAGCTGCATATCCGGTACCAATTAAACCCTCCATTGGTAAAACATACCTTTAATATATGTACTTGATACTTGTCGTTTTTTCACTCTCTACATTATCTCTTTGCCAAACGTTCCACCCCATGATAATGGATGTTTTGGGATATTTTGATTATCGCGATAATATCGTAAATTGCGATTTCTTTTATCACATTAATCGTGACATGACATTTTCCCATCGTCCCATCCCTAGTCCAGAACCGCTCCTTTTTCATTGTTACTTTTAAAATATTGAAAATCTACAGGCTATTTTTGCTACTTTTGTGCGACACTCTTGTATGAAGAAGTAGCGCATTTGGTTTACAAAAACATACAAATTCATTGAAATATGGAGATTACAAGGTTTCTGCCTGACAGCAACAATATGTTGTTCACTTGTGTTAGACACCGCCTGCACGTTGTTTTCGTTCCATGATTCTGGGCTATATTTTGTTGTTTGTATGGAGAGGGCTTTATTCCTGTGCTGTCAAAACACTGAAGATTGTGCGTTCACAACGGTGTGTTCCTTGTGCTGTGGTCTGGTTATTTACATGAGTCACCCAGAGAGCCTGGTGCTGTTAGAGGCTGTGGCGCTTTGGGCTGAATGAAACAACAAAATATGGAGCCATGATGGAAACACGTCCCTGGCTGGTCTTTGTCATGGTGGCGTGTGTGTGCGTACGTGCGTGCAGTGTGGGTGTGGGTGTGGGTGTGTGTATTCTGTCTGGTTAAAAGCTGTCAAATGACAGAGGGGATAAGAGTCGAGATAGGAAGATAAAACCTTGCCATCCAACCACTTGAAGCAGTTTTTGAAGCAGAAAAGGTTCTCCCTAATTTAGTCGTTATTCCAATTAACTTATTTACTGCCACACCCCGAGTTTCCCAAGTTTGGGCTGATGTCCGTTCATGCCACGCCCGAGTATACCGAGTTGGCCGCCATTTTTTTTTTTGACCCCCAGAACAACTCCATCTTTCAAACATGGCAGCCATGTTTGTTTACATTTGTGGAAAACAAGATTGGCAATATCTGTTGAATGCATGAACGGCGTGCACACGCATGGTGCATGATCCGTGCACAATGTGCAAAAATAGTTTTTTTACATTTTGCAAAATGTCCTTAGTAGGTAGAGTTTTAATCGGGGCAACGAATGAGTTAATTCCTCCCCACACACATTACTGCTGTTGTATCCGGAGAAATCTCGCTCTTTCGAACGACCGTCATTTCGACAAAGGAGCGTCGGGAGGGTTAGCGACTTACCCCACAGAGGTTAGGGTTAGGGTAAGGGTCTTGGTTGGGTGTCGAATAGATGACACGTTGTAACAGCGAAGCGTTCCCGTTGTATCCTACCGGTTCACCTGCCAGTGAGGAGCCCCCACCGGGCGTACATAGAGCCTCCGTCCTACTCCTTCCGCTCAACACTCCCATGCTGAGAGGTGCCGCCCCCAGCCCGTAGGTGTAGGCCTACGTGACGTGCAGTGACAAATAGTAACCTCCTTGCCTGGCTTCCCTCCCCCGAACATGGGCCAATTGTGTTCGTATCGGTGCGGTGGATTCAAAGTATTTCAAGGAGAAGAGGGCTTTCGGTATGTCTTACAGACACTTTGAGACGACGCCAGAAGGAGCCACGGCTCAAACAAGAACTGCTTTACCTCCTGACCCACTGCCGAAAGAAGACAAGAGAGAGAAAGAAAGAAAGACTTTTCTTTGTACTCCCCTCTGTGTAACAGTAGCTTTCCTATCACATTGCAGTTTCTGCTTGCTCTTTTAGTGACGATATTGTGACTCATGAGCCACTGAACGATGACATGGATCCTGCCTGGAGCACTATTGTAGCTAACCTGGCTGCCTGACGTTAGCTGACAGCTTGTGAATCCAGCCACACTAGAAAGTAGTCTGAACTCTGTGCACTGGGCTGCTAAGTCCATGAAATAAGAGAAGTGGTTTGGAGGCTTGGCTTTACATGGATCTCTTTCTCTAATTTCATGCATTTTTGCTTGTAGGAGCATACTGATCTATATGCTTATGTATATGTATATGAATACGTATGTGTGTGAGTGTCATTGTAAAACATCTATGTAGGATTTATGTGTGTGTGCACTTGTACAGACGTTCCAGTGTCTTTCCTTTTTGGAGCTGTGTGAAGCACAGGCTCCCTATACGTGGCCGTGTGGGTCTGTCTGTGTGTGTGTCTGTATGTAGCCTGAACTTCCTAAACTTCGGCACGCTACTAGTCCCACAGTTTTGCCACCACACACTCGCGCCATATGTCAAATCGACCGGCTTACTCGGGAATAGTGGGCTAGTAACTTGCTAAGAGAAAGGTTCAATAGTTTAATTGATATTAATTTATTAGTGAATTAATTTTCCCCATTGACTTATAATGGCAATCGCAAAAACTCACATTCAATTATTTGTCTCTCGCAAACCATAGGGGCTAGAGTTTCAAGACTTGGAGAGGAGGTTCATAATGGTTTCAAGGATTAAGTAAAAAATAATTGTGTCATTTGGCCGCATGGTGGCGCCATAACACCCCACTTTACGTTTTGGCCTGTAACTCTTGAACCGTAGGTCGGAAAATTAAAAATCTTTTTTCCCTGGATTCCTTGGGTCATGACGCATCTCCCCATATAGGCCACGCCCATTTGCGCCATGATAGATTTTCCGCCATCTTGAATTTTCTCCAAAACACACTTTTTGTTCCTTTTCCTACATATTTTCTTCAAATGTCACAAAAATCGGTACACATGATCTATGAACCCATGCAATGAACATACTCAAGGGATATTGCGATAGTCCATTCCGTTCCTTCGTAACGGGCTTCCAAAGTTAGCGGGAGGGGCCCGTTTTGCAAACAATAGCCATAAATCACAAACAAAACGTCGAGTCAACACTGAATTTCAACCACAGGTCGGGGGTGGCATACTCAACGAATCCCCAAAAGCATTTCCACTTGGCCACATGGTGGCGCTATAACGGACCACTTGCCTCGCAACTCACAAATATCGGTACACATGATCCTGGGTGACCAGAGAGGTGCTGTTGAGTCTAGCCTGCCCTGAGCATCAACTGCAATACACACACACACACACACACACACACACACACACACACACAGCTCCACTTCACACGGGTGTGATTTTTCTATTTAAATTGGCCTAAGGGAGGACAGGTATATGGACCACATTGTCACGGTCATGTCGCCATGACTCAGCCACAACCATATAAGGAGTTCCCAAAGCAGCTACGCCCAAATATGTAGTGTGTTGCATCGGACGCATACAAACCAGTCAGCTCCATATTGGCTCAAAAGGGCGCTTGTCCATATAATATATGGACAATATTATGGTCAAATACTGATGACATCAGGGATCTCCATATATGGGCATAAAAAGGGTCAAAGGCCGACAGATACAGAGATCTGTATAAATAGTAGTATATATGTCCCCTTTCCAATACACATTGTGCTTCTACATATCCATATCCCTGCACAGCAATGTGCATCTGGTCTCACTGGAAGGGTTCATTAACACACACGCACACGTACGTACACACACACACACGCACACGCACACGTACACACACACACACACACACACACACACACACACACACACACACACACACACACACACACACACACACCACACACACACGCCGCTCTTTTCCCTCTGTTCTGTTGTGTTCTCCCTTTGTGACCTTCTCTGGAGTCATAAGCAGCCTCCCACAGGACTGTAGAAGAAGAAGAAAAATCGAACCTCTGTTCGAAGTGGAGCTGTGTGTGTGTGTGTGTGTGTGTGTGTGTGTGTGTGTGTGTGTGTGTGTGTGTGTGTGTGTGTGTGTGTGTGTGTATTGCAGTTGGCTAGACTCAACAGCACCTCTCTGGTCACCCAGGGTTACTACATACAGGCTACATACAGACCCACAGACCCACCCACCCACATACCCACATACCTACACACACGGCCACGTATAGGGGAGCTTGTGTTCCACACAGCTCCAAAAAGACATGGGAATAAATGAATAGAACTAATGAATAGAAGACAATTAAGGGGAAAAAAAGAAACAACAAAGTCTACACAACTAAGAGTGAATCACACCAGGGCGTCTTATATTTCATTTACTTATCAATGTATTTGTATAATTTTCTCTGAACCAGAACCATCTTCAGACAAAATCAGATCAGAAGAGAAAATGAAGTACAGAGAAAGTAGGGAGTCAGGGTGGGAAAAAAAACAAAACAGGAATTGTGGTTAAAAAGAAACAAGAGAGGAGAGTGACAAAAGGAAATAGCAGTGGGGGAGGGAGGCTGACGTCTGTCAAAAGAGAACATGGAAATTACTGATATTTTCAGGTGTTGTTGCCAGGATGAAATGATCCAGTAGAGAGAGAGAGAGAGAGAGAGAGAGAGCCCTGGCTAGATGAACAGAGAAAGAGATAGACAGAGAGATGCGTGAGATGAAGAATTTATATAAAATAATAGAAAGATAGATAGATAGATAGATACACTTGAGGAGTATTGGATTGTTTGGGTTATTTGATTTGCATGCATTTGTAGTTGCAATACTATCTGTTGCCGTGTGTGTGTTTGTGTGTGCGTGCAGGGCAGAGCCCACTCAATTACAACCACAGTGTGCCAATTGTCTCTTTGATAGAGAGACACAGAGTGGCCAGATGGATTGTGGGAGTGCAGGACTTTGCAAATTGCTTTGGATAAAAAAGTGTCAGGAAAACAAGTCGAGTCATTTGTATCCAGCCTCACACACGCTCTTGCTGCGCACACAAACCGACCATCAGCCATGCACACGCAAATATGAGTACACACACACCCACCTGTGCTTGTGTGTGTGTGTGTGTGTGTGTGTCTCATTATTTCAGTAATTCTCTCATAATTCTGGATATATCTCTGTTCCTCTCTATCTCCCTGCTGTCTTTCTCATTGTGTGTGTGTGTGTGTGTGTGTGTGTGTGTGTGTGTGTGCGCGTGTGCGTGTGTGCGTGTGTGTGTGTGTGTGTGTGTGCATGTGGAGGATATTAGCTACTAATCATATAGCTCCTACTTGACAGCGTGTCTTCAAACACACTGAGAGGTTGGGATGAGAGGAGGGCAGAAGAGGAGGGGGGACAATGATTGGAAGAGCAGGAGCCAAGGGAGTGAGAGAGGGGGGACATGAAAGATAACGAGAGCACAGAGCGAGAGAGGGAGAGAGAGAGAGAGAGAGAGGCAGCGCATGGGGGAAGATTGATGTGAGGGGGTGCATGCATCAGGGGGCATGATGACAGGTGCCACTGAGCACACAGGCGGCGCCGCGCAGTCGCACACATGCTCAATCGCTTCGTCTTCTCCTACACCAGTGTTTCCAAACAGTGGCTTTGGCTGCCAACGTAAAGGATGATGATATTTCGGGCCCTATCTTGCTGTATGCCTAAACTTTTTTGTAATTATTTACTATATTGAATCTTTCTTATTTTATATAGTTCAAATAGCCAATCTACAAGCTCACAACCTGTCGATGTTGACTGGCTATTTGAACTATTTTAAAATGTTTTTCATAATAGCAAAATAAAGTAAGATAGGGCCCAAGTTCATGTTTAGCCCATTGACTATGCATTACTGTATACTTACTGTATACTTTGGTCCACGTGAGAGGGAGAAACTGTTATAGGGAGACTGTCCATCTGTGTACATGTACTGTATGTTTGTCACTCTATGCACATCTGTCCACCGGATGGAGTTGAAATTAAAATACAAAAACCTGAAACTGCCAGACAGCTCAACTATGCACACTTCTAAGCCCTCGTTTGTTTTGGGAATAGTTATCCTATTTCCCAATTTATTCTAAGTGTCAAACATAAACCCACCTTAAAATTCTTTTGATCTCCGGCTGATATGCATGTCACCTTGATGAAGTCGTGGACATTCCAATTTCATTCAATAAAAATCACCCAGAGGAGGTGTATTTTCTGCCTGACTTTTCAAATCAATCTGCACTTTTAAGCGCATTACAATGCTACGATTATCTAACTTTGACCAAAAAGTGAAGGCGACATAAAGTTCAGGGATGTTGGATAATTGGATTACCTAGCTCTATCAAGTTTCACCCAATACTGAAATTAAAGGAATCCAGTGTCTTCTACAATGTGCTTTGGAGAATTGTCTGCTGTATGTGGTGACTAGGGATGGGACGATATGAACATTTCATATCACGATTATTGTGACAAAAGAAATCGCGATTTACGATATTATCGTGATAATCAAAATCCATTATCCTGGGGCGGGAACATTATATCATATCTACAAGCTCACAATGCGTCGCGTTACGACACGTTGTGAACTTGTAGATCGGCAATTTTTTGGCAAAGACATTTGATAGAGAGTGAAAAAAAGACTGTATCAAGTATTTATATTATAAGAACCTTAAGTGGTACCGGATATGCAGCTCGGCAAATAAAAGGTGAATTGATCCCAGTGCATGACGGAGGACGATATCACGATAAATTAAA
Source organism: Nannobrachium achirus (assembly GCF_963921795.1). Lineage (NCBI taxonomy): Eukaryota > Metazoa > Chordata > Actinopteri > Myctophiformes > Myctophidae > Nannobrachium > Nannobrachium achirus. The sequence continues at coordinate 24,658,050 of NC_137832.1, read as the reverse complement.
TCTCCACATAAATGATTATCGTGAGTGTTTTTTGTCACGATAAACGATAATATCGTGTATCGTCCCATCCCTAGTGGTGACGCATATGGATACACAACATGCAATAGCACTGGTATGATCATTTGAGCCTGTCTAAATGCACAACACAACACACAGACACAACACAAGCTACTCCTGACTGTGAACCTGAAGCACCTTAAACCTGATTTATACTTACAAATATAAATCAGGGGTTAGATTCCTCCATGCCTTCACACCCTCTACCTCTCTATCCTCTACCCTCTCTATCTCTCCATCCTCTCTCAGTGTGAGCCACGCAGCAGCAGTCCTTGCCTCTATCGATCCCCAGCTTATCTTCCCGTAAACCTGGGCCCTCTCCACCTCTCTCCGCCTACCCCTCTCCCCTCCTCGTCCTCGCCATCTCTCCCGCTCCACCCCTCCCGTCCTCTCAGCTGTATTGATCTAGCTATGTGTTGGACAGTGTTGGAGCAGGCAGGCTGTTACAGTAATGTAGAGCTAGCTGAGAGAGGAGATTGGGGGCCTCTCGCTGGGCCCCAGGTATTATGTTTCCACTCCTAATGGCCCCTAATCAGACCCCTGATAGGACTGGCGGGGCTGGGGTTTGCTGCGCTGCTCACTTTTCACTCTCGCTTTTCACCTCGCCACTTTCTTTTCGTTTCCAGCTCCCTCCGTCTTAGCCTCTCTTAGCCTCTCTCTCTCCGTCGAGATTTCAGGGTGTGTTTTTAGCTGATGGCCTGGGATTCTTTTTTACCGCCCAAGATGATAGCTGTTGTTTATGTTTTAAGAAAGGCGATTCTTATCAGAATTACATCCTGTGGAAAACTGGGTTCACTGCAGGACAATCATTGTCTTCTAGGAGTTCCTACTGATGCTTAACCACTTGAATCCTAGCCCCCCTATTCTGGGCATTCCATTATATCTACAGCAAATCTACGAGCTCACTACACGTCGCAACGTGATGCGTTGAGCTTGTAGATTGCTTATATTTGGCAAACATATTTTGTGTATATTTAGCTTGCTCAGCATGGGGCCAAGGATGGACTCCTGGGGCGTCTAAGCTTACAGGGTTAAGTTACATTTTCGAAGGTCAGGAGAAAGATTTGAAATTGTAATGAATGTTTTTAACTGTTGTAGAATGTGATCATTCTAATGATTGTGAAATTCTCTCACAAAACAGATAATTTGAAAGAGGTATTACACAGTAAAAAAAATAATAATTGCTCTGACTGTGTACAAATGTACCTTTGTACATATGTCAGAGTTGTAAATGGATAAATGAACACTGTTTGGATTGTGTAGTAATACAATTGTTGTGGCTTCATAGGATGCTGTATTCAGAGCTTTTAGTTTTAAAGACCTGTGCAGACCTACTGTTGACCGCTGAGTACATCACTGGGCCAGTTGAAGTAGAAGTGCCTCGGGCTGTTACTGAGGTGTGGGAGGTCACCTCCACCTCTTTTCCCAAGTGCCTAGATTGTTCCAGGTAGCCTGAGGTGAACCTGATGATTTTATATTTACAACCGCTTTTTCCTCTGACATTTTGGCTATCATTGCACCTTTTCCGAGAGAAGGCGGGTGACAAAGTGTGGCCGGCCCTCTGCCGCGGCGGCTTTGCCTTTCAATTGTTTCAATGCAGCAGTACAGCTTCGGTTAGCATGTACAGTATGTTTCAGTTAGCATCTACATACACACAGTATATACATTTTAACTCGAAATGTTGCCAGATATCTATACTATAATTAAGCGAATGTCTGAGTGTCTGTCTGAGTGAGTGTCTGTCTGTCTCAGCGTTTCTCCTCGGTGGCTGGAGCAATTGATCTGAAATCGCATCACCATCAGCATATGAACACACCTGACATAACTGTGAAGCCCGTTTGTCACTTTCACGAATCGTATGCTGTATAATAGCATTTTTATGGTCTATCTATATCTATTCAGTACCTTTTGTGACCACACATGTTAAGGGAGGGGCGCTGTTGTTCAGGCCATGCACAATCACACACAAAGGGGGAGTGTGTGTGTGTGCGGGCGGGCGGGCGGCAGGCGGGCGGGGGGGGGGGGGGGTTGGGGGGGGGGCGTTCTGGCCCTGTTACAGATGTCCAAAATCATGCAGATCGGTACACAGTATCTCTGTAGCCGTTAAATGGAACGGGTATTTCTTACATTGATGCTCCTACATATTAGCATGCAAGCACCAGTTAAAGTTACTTTCCATCCCTCATATACTGTGTGCATTTATGAATGAAATCTGGATATATTTCGTTTTGATTTTATTCACTTTTCATCAACAGCTGGGTTTGTAAATACAGACCTAGATGAGACCAAGCACTGACACCATGTATTCTACAGTATTACACAATTCTTGATTTTGGAAACACAAGCTTTTATTGCTCTTGCCCAAGAAAGGAAGGAAGGAAGAAATTAAAATACTTATTTGTCTTTTCAGACTGAGACCATTTATCCATTTATTAATTATTATCTAAGGTGACATTTACAAATAAAACAACGTATTGCTCTTTGCATGCATAAATAACAATTTCTGTAAGATATAGTTCTCCGACACTTCAGTCCTTGTTTCCCTAGTAACTGGTGTTGAAGGGCACTGCACAGTTTTTGCAATTTGATTGCTGTGACTGAGCGCTGCCAAGTCACACTGCAAGAGAGAATAGGAAAATGCCATATGGAGTGTGAGTGGCAACATTTAGAGACGTTTAGTCTTTTCCAACATATGTAAGTGAAACTACCGATAACCAATATAGTCTTAAATACGTACATATTTTTTCAATACAAAATTATAAAAATCCATGTTATTAGATAATTTTGTATTCTTGCTCTGGGATGTAAGAAGTGAGAAAACGGAGAATGTAAAAAGTGGAAGAATTGAATGTGTTATGTACATAGTTTAGTTACTATGACATCCAGAGACTAACTAGGGATGGAACGATGCGCGATGTTATCGTTTATTGTGATAAAAAACACTCACGATAATCGTATTGTGGAGATTTAATTTATTGTGAAATTATCCTCTGTCATGCACTGGGATCAATTCACCTTTTATTTGCCGAGCTGCATATCCAGTACCATTTAAACCCTCTATTGATAAATCGTACTTATACAGTAATATACGTACTTGATACAGTCTTTTTTTCACTCCCTAGCAAATCTCTTTGGCAAAAATAGCCGAGATACAAGCTCACAACGCGTTGCGTTGCGACGCGTTGTGAGATTGTAGATCTGCTATTTCTTGGCAAATGTTCCACCCCAGGATAATGTATGTTGGCGATACGTAAATCACGATTTTGTTTGGTCACAATAATCGTGATGTGAAATGTTCATATGGCCCCATCCCTAAGACTAACTGGGTGACATCATGTACACCGACCTATAGACAGCCCTAAGCAGCAGCAGCAGCAGTATCATACCTGTCTTCCTGCTGTGTGTGGGCTGTGTCTATAGGAACCAGCTACAGCTGGTATAACCTTTCTCGCCGCCCGTGGCCTCACACAATGCCCCTGGGGCGCAGCATGCACTGAAAGACCTGGGGAAAGAGAAAAGAAGAAAGAGAGAGGAGAGGAGGAAGAGACGATGGGAATGAGAGTGCTGCCGGTCAATTAACCTGACCCCCCCCCCCCGGCAGAGCGGAGTGGGCGGTCTGACACAGTCTGTGTTACAAATATATAGATGGATACAGATGGAGGGATGGATAATTTGATATCGAGAAAGCAGAGAAATGGGTTGGTGTAAAACAACTGAAAGAGTAGAAAAAGAAAGCTTTTATGTGCGCACGAAGAAAGCTTTTATGTGCGCACGCATGTGTGTCTGTGTCTTTCATATTTTGTAATCATGCAGATGGGAGAGAGCATAGAAGGGAAGAATAGGGCTAATTTAGAGACTGCCTATTTGGCGTGTGTGTTTTACATCCGTACGGCAACAGGGAAAGATAATTACAGCGAGAACAAACGGAGTGTGTGTTTGTGTGTGCGAGCACTGAGCAGCATGTAAGTGATTTGAACTTACTCACAAGAGAGGAGAAAAAAGCAACTGCACTCAAAGCTGCAGGCGCGAGTACACACTCTGCGATTGTTGTGTGTGTGTGTGTGTGTGTGTGTGTGTGTGTGTGTGTGTGTGTGTGTGTGTGTGTGTGTGTGTGTGTGTGTGTGTGTGCGTGCGTGCGTGCGTGCGTGCGTGCGTGCGTGCGTGCGTGCGTGCGTGCGTGGGTGCGTGCGTGCGTGCGTGCGTGCGTGCGTGCGTGCGTGCGTGCGTGCGTGCGTGTGCGCGTGCTCGCGCACATGCACACACACACACACGCGTGAATCACATGTGTTTCCAAGTATTTTGATTCACATGCCCAGAGATAGTTCTCCTTAAATTAGTCAGATGTGGCACACGCCTACAATCGGCAATACAGCCATTTCCTGCTAATCTGTGCCGATCTCAACGCCAAAGAAGAGCGTGGAGCCAAATATAGTTTTAATGAGCTTTGAAATACAACAGAGGAAAGTTTGTCAGTCTGTAATGTTTGTATGATGCTGTTAGCAGGGATAACTATGCTGTGTTGGGCTCTGTCGTGCCATGACGGTCGTGTTGTATTGTGTTGTGCTATGCTGTTCTGTGGTGTGCTGTGCTGGGCAGTGCAGTGCTGTGCCATGCTTTGATCAGCACATCAGTGCGCAAGAGGAATGTTATAGCACCTAGTTATACAGTGTGTGTGTTTACGATGGATGTTGTTGCTCCGTCAGTGTGTCTGTGATCGTGTTTGTTGAGGTGATGACATGTGTTTTATCTGCATACTTCTGGTTCACTGGTCATTTGGAGCTAGTGGCTGTGAGTGATGCCAACATGCGAGAAATGCAGTGCTGTATGCGTGTGTGTGTGTGTGTGTGTGTGTGTGTCTGTGCGTGCGTGCGTGCGTGCGTGCGTGCGTGCGTGCGTGCGTGCGTGCGTGAGCGCACTTTGTGGTGTTAATGAGCCGCTGCCAGGGTGTTTCCTTCATCGGGGGCCTATTGAGCTGTGAATAAATAGCACGCACACACACACACACACACACACACACACACACACACACACACACACACACACACACAGATATAGTGTATCAGATGCCCTGGGTGCAACGGTGACAGGTCAGTAGCTAACCTATAGCATTCACCGGGGGCCACCGGGCCAGCAGGGCACAGAGCAGCGGAAAGGGGGCATGCGGGGCAGAGTGCACGTGTCTCTCTGTAGCTCTCCCGCTGCACTCGTGCGCACTCCTCACAGTGAGGCACGCGCCGCACTGACAGCACAAGGTCAGAGAGAGAAAAAAGGAGTGGAGGGAGAGGCAGGGAAACAGCGACAGACATCCAGATAGACAGAGAGAGAGGGACAGACAGACAGAGCGAGAGATCAGAGTTCAAAATACATACAATTTCGAGAAAGACGCAGAGTGCGAGACAGTTAAAGTATATCGTTGTTGTCGGGCAGAAACTTCTTATCTCCATGTGTTTTTTAAGTAAATTCATTCCCTGCTTTGTCATACTACATGTGCCACGCTCAAATATCCAATCTACATGTTTTGAGCTTGTAGATCTGCTATTTAGGCTATTTTTTTATTATAATCCTGAAAAGTGACAGTTTTGGATATAGAAGGTTTCCACTGGACAGCCACGATATACAATTTAGAGCAGGGGTCTTCAACAGGGGGTCCGGGACCCCTAGGGGGTCCTCAGAGTTACTACAGTGGGTCCTCCAAATCTTTGTCTGATAGAAACCTTTTTTCCTCCTTTTTTATATTAACCACTTGAACCCTAGCGTCCATATTTGGAGAACTTGAGCTGAAAATAGCAGATCTACAAGCTTGTAGATCGGCTATTTTCGGCAAAGAGCTATGGTGTAGAGTGGAAAAAGAGCAGACTAAGTACTATGATAGTGAAAGGTCAAGTTTATTAAGTATTGACGGTTCAAGTGGTTAAATATCTGAAATCACAAATCAACACGAATCCAAAATACACTGATGATTGTGCTGTCAAACGATGAAACTATATGGAATCTATGAAAAGGTTGTGGGGGTCCCCGGTCCCTGCTTCATCTCTCTCTCTCAACTAAGGGGTCCTTAGCCTGAAAACGTTGAAGACCCCTGATTTAGAGAGAGAGAGAGAGAGAGAGAGAGGGGCAGTGTGTGAGACAGTTAAAGTTTATTCAGCCTGTAGAGAAATCCACACAAAGAAATCCTGTACTCACGGCTCTGTGAACAGCCAAGTTTGTGTGTGTGTGTGTGTGTGTGTGTGTGCGTGTGCGTGTGTGCGTGTGTGTGCGCATGCGTGTGCGTGTGTGCGTGTGTGTGCGCGTGCGTGTGTGAGTGTGGGAGAGAAGATGGGCTCCATATGAGTTTAAATAGTCAAGAGAGTCAAATAGAGTTGACCTCTGACCTTTCCCTCTCCTCAAACCTACACTGTTGAATCCCGAGTGTCAATCGAGAGTGTAAAAATCTAACCGGATGGTTCCATTTGGTTACAGTTGTACGCTCACACAAATGGATACATTTCACTGTGTACCAGATTCTTGGCAGCGCGGGGGAAATGGGAGACAGTGCAAGTTCTTTGTTTCAGTGTGTGTTTGTTCATAGGCTCATTATTTGGCGCGGCCCTCTTGTTAACAGATGCTAAATAGACTGATATGAAAGAGAATGAACTGGGTTATACAGTGTATGAAGAAGTGTGCTCGTTTCATTATTTGCAGCAGTCTTTCGTAAGCCGAATGTGTTTGAACTGTCTGCCAGATACATTCACAGCAGCGGGGAGTTTGCCTTGCCATCTCCATATATGGTTGCCAGAACAGGCTGTGTTGGTCATTGAGTCAATAATGTGATGTCACAACAGGTCAGCTATAGACATTGAGGCGTTACTCACAGACGGACAGGATCTGATAGGTTCCATAATAAACTGTGAACTACGGTCGCATTAATTTTATTAGTATTTACCCATTTAGGCCTAGAATTATTAAATGCTTTAACCAGTGAAAAATAGCAGATATACAAGCTCCGAGTGCCGCGCTGCGAGCTTATAGATCTGCTATTTTTGAAAAAGTCGTGAAAATGTGTGCAAATCTTTGAATATATGTATTTTCAAAGCGAACGTTTGTAACTCAAATTTTGCTTCTGGGTGGTCCCTGGAACTAGATATTTTGAGATGGGGGTCCGTGGCCAAATACATATAATTTTGGGGGTCCTTCACATGAAAAGGTTTGAGAACCACTGACACAGTGGTCTCTCAAGAACAGACTAACTGAGCTCCAGTTAAGTGAAAAGGACCTTTTCTTAGACGATGGCCAGCCAGATTGCTGACATAGAAACATAGGGTTTTTCAAAACACCTTAGAAGGATTCAAAAGACACTTATAGAATCAGGTCAAAATTCGAATTTTCACGATTTTTCAAAAATAGCAGATCTACAAGCTCGCAGCGAGGCACTCGGTGCCGCGCTGTGAGCTTGTATATCTGCTATTTTTCATTAGTTAAAGCATAAAATAATGATACACAATATGTGTACCCGTTCTGAATGGGTTAAAATTATGACCACTTTTGAGATTTTCAAGTGGGCCCTGATCCAGAAAAAGTTGAGAAGCACTGCTCTAAACGTCTCATTATGTAGCGTTATCACACTGTTCGAAATAACCCCATGGACCCACAATTAGCCTTAGCCTCTGGCTACGTTCCCCCCTAATGTGAAATAAATGGCTTCAAATAACACTAAAATTAGCGGTTCTATGAACTCGCGGCTTGTAGATCAGCTATTTTTATGGTGGAAAAATAAAAATGTCAATATTTTTTTCTCATCCTCTCCTTTCAATTGGCCTCCCTGGTGCCACTTAGGGGGCCGCAGTCTCCACTTTGAAAAACCTGTGAATTAGCCCGTTGTATGGGGAGGCACATAAAGGAAGACAGTCACGGCCGGGATTTGATTTGATTAAAAGTCAGCTTGGGGGCACATGTGTATCCAGAACACCACTATCCCCAACACGCACAGGGAGATACAAACCCAGTTCTCCTGCACATGTATCCAACCATATGGCAGACAACCAGGCGGACAGCCGGCCAGACAACCACCAAATCTGATTAACTCAAAAAAATGACAATCTCTCTCTCCAATTTCACCTCATCTTATCTTCTCCGGCCCGGGCTGGCTCTGCTATCATTTACTCTTGGTCTGACCGAACAGGTGTTTGGCCCGCAGTCAGACAGCTCAGAATCAGATCCATTTCTATCTGTAATCAGCGGCAGCGCGGAGCCTGGCCGCGGGCCGGGCGATGGAAGAGATCAGAGCCACGATGACAAGAATTATCAGCCTGGCCACGCCTGACCAGCAGAGTGTGACATGGAATAGAGGCTAGAGCGAGGCGGAGGAGGGGAAGGGGTGAGAGAATGGTAAGGATGAGAGTTTTAGAAGGGATGAAAGGATGGTAGAAGATATGGACTGGGAGATGATACTGTGATACAACAGTATGGGTGAAAGAAGGACTTGTAGTCCGGTCGTTTCGGGTCAGTATTTTGATGGAATCGTGCCCTTTATGAAAGAAGCATGAAATTTGGCACACAGTTAGAACATGCCCTATGGAACATTTTTGGCTATAGGGACATCGCAGATTTGTCTTGGGAAGCTTGTGGGAGACAATCAAAGTTGGGCTCTATACAGTAAAATAATACAAAAAATAAATATACTTTAAGTAGCATGTGAGGGGTCTAACTTGGTGTTTTTCTGGATTCTGAATCCAATGCAAGCATTTGTTTTGCACGAAAACATTCCTTGGGCTAAAAACGGCCCCCATAAAACTATGGTTTAGTGATGAGTCATCACTTTTCACAGTTTTGTGGGGGCCGTTTCTCGGAAAGGAAAGGAGGAAGGAAAAAACAGCTAGTTTGACCCATCACATGCTACTTAAAGCATATTTATTTTTTGTATTATTTTACTGTATAAGTCTATGAGAGCCCAACTTTAATTGGCTCCCACAAGTTTCCCAAGACAAATCTGCGATGTCCCTATAGCCAAAAATGTTCCATAGGGCATGTTCTAACTGTGTGCCAAATTTCATGCTTCTTTCATAAAGTGCACGATTTTTGTCCGAAACACTGACTATTGTGGCAGGGAGGGTGAAAGACGAGTTAGAGAGAGGAGAGGAGGGTTATTTGAGAGGAGAACTGGTGGAGGGCGGTTATACTGATTTATACTTGATTGCGCGTCGTGTGGCATACCGAAAATAGACAATATTATGTGACATGTTGTTAGCTTGTACATCTGCAATTTTCAGTCTTAAACACGCACAGCATGCAACCGAGTCTAAATCACAACCAAGGATGAAAAGAAACAGAGATATGGAGAGGCAGAGAACAAGAGAGGGGGTAAGTAGATACAACATTGGATGAAAATAAGTGAGAGTAGGTGAGACGGAGAGAGAGGAGTGGAAGGGGGGCGGCGATTGGAGCGGAGGGGGGTGTTGTATTTAGGGGCTGTGGCTTAAAAGGTGGGTGGGAATTAAATGCCAATCACCATGTGAGAGTAAAATCGATTGGCATCGACTTTGCTGGATCCCGTGGACTTCTGCTCACAGTGAGTCTCTGCTGATTGTTGATAATCGCACGCCAATGTGTGGGCGAGGGTTTTGTGCTTCAAGGCGTGAAAAACCGACGACAGATGCCAAACGTTGGATGGATGTTGGAATTAAGCAGAGTTCAGGGTTGATGTGGAGGTGGAGGCAGATCGAGGAGGCTTTGGTTTGGTTGGTGCATGAAAAAAATAACAACGAATGCGGGGTTGCACGGTACAGCACACAAACAACAATCATATAAGACAGGCGCAGACACAAAGTGTAATGCATTTATCTCCCTAATAGAGTCATTAATATATCTTCTCTTCACATACACACATATGATACCCCACCACACACAAACACACGATAGCACACACTGTACACTACACAGTCATACCGTAGTGATATATACACTATACACTGTAGGAGGCATATGGGAGGTAATGCCCTTTAACATGGGTTATTGGTGGAAAGAGTGTTTTCTTTGTTAGAAAAAAAGGCAGACCAAGAATTGCGCTTGTTTCTTTGTTGCCTGCTCTCTCCAAAAAGGATTATAATTATCTGTTCTTAATCTCCGGTGATTCACGGTAGAACCTGTTATAGATCACTTGTTTTGTTGACTACTTAGAGATCATTCCTGGATAATAAATAGACACTTCGTCAGAGCAAGGACTCATTCTATCTTTCCACATGGGGAAGTTAATGTTAGCTTGGAAGCAAGGCGGAGACACACACACACACACACACACACACACACACACACACAAAGACACAAATTACACCTACACGTACACAAAACACACACTGTGATCTCTTATCAAATCAACTCTCCCTAGACCGAAAAACAATTTCCAAAGCCTGCGCACACACGGTCATGCAGAGATTTATGTATCACACACAAGCACACTAGACACTTTCCTTCACAAAGATAAGCAGTCATTTGTTCATACCTTTTGTTCAAGGCATGCACTTTTTTTTTAAGGATTTCATGCCTTTATTGATAGGACAGTAGACTGACAGGAAAAGGGGAGTGACACAGAGCAAAGGTCAGGATCGTGAATCGAACCAGCAACACGCTGTCAAGCTGCACTGAGCCTATGTGGTACTGTATGTGCCTGGACCGGTAGGCCAGTGGGCGCCCCCTGTGTGTGTGTGTGTGTGTGTGTGCGCGTGCGTGCGTGCGTGCGTGCGTGCGTGCGTGCGTGCGTGCGCGCGACAGCGTGCACAGAGTCATCACCACTGAATGAATATAGATACAGTATGTGTGTGTGATAGTAGCTAATTCTAAGTAGGCATGCTGCATAACTTTCTACGTGAAAGGTCTACCATAAGACATATGACCTGGGAGACAAGTGTGAGAACTCCTGAGAACTTGTAAATCACAAGTTCAAACGCTGTGTGCAAATTAATTTCGTGCGGGCAGGAGTGCGACTGTGTGTGTCTGCCTAATATGTCCATTATGACCTCCTGGGGCCGTGCACCTGTAGCACACCTTCATTAGCTCTGCACTCTCATTAAAAATAGAGTCATAGGAGTGTCAAGGGTGCGTCTGAGAGGTGCAGTGAAGGTGTTGTGTGCGTGGTTCAACCTTGAAGCTTTGAACAGTGAGCAGACATAGATGAATAAGTGATTAGGGATTGAGTATGAGCTGAGGTGGAAAAAGTACTCACATTTTGTACTTAAGTGAAAGTATCAATACTGCACTGTAGATGTACTCTGTTACAAGTAAATGTCCAGAATTCAAAATGTACTTGAGTAAAAGTATGAAAGTATTGGCATCAAAATGTACTTAAAGTACCAAAAGTAAAAGTGTTAAATGTTTGAAAATAGCAGATCTACAAGCTCACAACGCGTAGATCTGATATTGCGTATATACAGTAGATTGGCTATTTTCAAATAGTCAAGGTATAAAAAAAACCTTTTATGATGTCATTGTGGGAATGCGCAATTATAAGCCAATCAAATGAATTGACTGTACTTAGACTACTTACTGCACTGGTCAGCTGTTGTTGGGGGTCGAGGGGCAGATTACACTGTGACATGAGTTTCAGACTATTTCAGACCGTTTTCAGAGAGACCACGTGACCTGCTACTGTATCATACTATTATAATTTCGGGCGTGTCAGCGGGCCTTTAAGTAAATGTACTTAGTTACTTTACACCGCTGAATATGAGGGAGCTCTACTCTAAGCTGACCTATGCACTGCTGCGTGTTTGAGGTGGCTTTGGAGTGTGCGTGGGGAAGTGCAGATTATTGCATTCTATCCCCTAAGCCTTCTGCTGTTTTGAAGGAAGCTGGTGATTTATCTTCACGATTTCAATGTTGGTGTGCTCTCAGGCTGAACAAAGAACCCTATGAAGAGAGCGTCCCTTCTATATTATATTCATATATTATATTCATATATTCAAAACCAGATTAAGACCCATGGAGTTTTGCCCAAACTTTAAAACTTTTGATACACATCTTTCTTTCTCAGATTTCTTACATATAAAATGATAGACAGACAGACTGCAGACAGATTGCCAGAATAACACCAGCTGTAGTGACCATATGCAATATATACCACATTCTTTAAAGAACTACATGTCATGTTAGGTAGTCATCCAATAATGAATGCTGTAGAAACTGAAATACACTCACTTTGCAGCTGACCAGAAAGGCCCACTCGGATGAGTTGTATAGTTTGGCTTAGTTTATAGGGAGATAATGGCACTCATCTCAACTCAGCATTGGAGAATTTAGGTGGAGGTGTACGTGGAGTGATGACATGTTGATTCTGGGGTGTGGATAATAAAAATAAACCAGGATCCAAACAAACGTAACTAATAACGAATACCATTAGTTCATTTATTTGGTGATCACCTTTATTTAAAAAAAATATCTCTATATATATAATCTTAAACACAATTTATGCGCCTTCGCGTGACAAAGTATGAATTGAGCTTTAGTCGGTCGACATCAATAATATTCCAGTCTATTTCACATCAAAACAAAACATCTATTTTGTATGCATACTGTAGATCTACTCCTTTGCAAAACATAACATAACACTTAAAGAATATTTACCTTTCAGACCTCTTAATAAAGATTCCTCCCTACAAAACTGAGAAAACACAGCATGTGGAAAATATTCTGAGAAAAGAATGACGAATTCCATTTAGAACCATGTGAGGTGTATGTCTCTTTGGAGCCCCTGCTGGCCTGTAGGATGGAAAGCCACCAGAGAATTCTTATTTTTTCTTACTGTCTGTCTCAGTAGAAACAAAACAAAAACACTCAGGGGAGTTGGCTGCCCCACTGTCCTCTGTAGAAAAACAACCCTCTCTCTGCCTGACACGAACGACAACAACAGAGTTCTAAACACACATGCCTTCTCCTATAGTGAAGTAAACCCCTTCCTTTTCTGACCTTTTTGTTTTCGTGTTTTTTTGTTTGTTTTTTTCTCCTTCCCGTCCTTCTAACTTGTGTGTGCATCATGACGGTCCGCGTGTCTTGGATAAAGAACAATAAAGCTCGCACATGCACTCACTAAAAACCAGGTGCCGGGCCCAGGTCAGAATTGACAAAGAAAGTAAGGTCCGCACACGTCAGACCAATAAAGAGCCGGGAGGCTAGAAACGTCTCGTCCAATGTTGTCAAGCCGAAATAAAACTTTTCAAACTTTAGAGCGTGATCCAGAGTGCAGAGTCTGCAGACCTTACTTCTCTTTGTGTCTCGCACTTGGGTGGACACGACAGTGAGTGTGGAACTTGTCACGAAAGTAATTGAAATCACTCTTGAACCGTGTACTTTCATTAACAACTGAGGTGAAACGGCAGCATTGGCGTTTGTTTGTACCTACGTGCGAGTCTCTTTGTTTGTATACACATCTGTGTTTGTGAGTTTGAGTAAATTGTGCTACCAGAGCCATAAAGAGAGCCATTGGTGAGTGTAAGGGGAGGTTAGAAGGGTGATGGAGGGATGGAATCAGGGTGCAGGCCAGGGGAAAGCAGGAAGGAAGGAAGTGGGCTGACTGCTTACTGTGTTTACTTTGCTCACATGGGAGGGGAGGGGAGTGAGGAAGGGAGGGAGGGAGGGAGGGTCTGGGAGAGTTAATGGCTATGGGAGTGTGTCCTGTAGACAACTGTAACGCCCCCAAAACCCTTGTTGTCTGCTGACCCCAACACCCACTGACCTCACAGAGAGGATCAGGCCGGGTCAGAGGTCAGACAATGCCCGGAAGGAAGGATAGACGAGATAGGACTGAGTCTATGGACGAGTCCTCTCTCTCTCTCTCTCTCTCTCTCTCTCTCTCTCTCTCTCTCTCTCTCTCTCTCTATCTCTCTTGTGTGTGTGTAATGTGTATATGTCAGGAAGTCAGGAAATGATTGTCAGGAAAGAGGCGGTGACAAAAGAGGGCATTAAGAGGACAGCAGTAGATGGAGAGAGAGAGAGATGGTGAGGGAAGGAAACTGTGGTGTGAGAATTCTGGATCGTGTCGTCTCCATATTCCCCCTCTCTTTCGACAGCCACATATTCACAAGAAACATCTTTGTCTTCTCCTCAGGGACTGGGCTCAATTCCAGATGCACAAAAATATACAGAGGCATGCATGAGCGTGCACACACACACGCACGCACGCACGCACGCACGCACGCACGCACGCACACGCACACACACACACACACACACACACACACACACACACACACACACACACACACACACACACACCGGCACAGAAAAACACGTTCAGGTGTCTGGCACATAATTAAAACACGGAGATCGAGACACAAATCCCATACCAATTGCATCAAACGTGCGCACACACAGACGCCTCCACACACCTGTAAATTTCACATGTCAAATAAACATGCGCTCACAAAAGTCCACCCACACACTCGCTAACACACCGTGACGCACACCAACACCGCAATCAGAAAATGTGCCCTTATTTCTCTGTCTCGGCGCGTTAATGCGCTGCCCATTGTAGGAGAGCTGTGATGTTATTAGACTGGCCTGTCCCGTCTCATTAGCTAAACGCCATCAGCACACGGCCAGAGAAAACAACACTAATCGTTAAAAGGTGATTTGATATGCCCTGCAGGCTTACGAGAGACCCCAGCAGTAGATGAAAAGAGAGGAGAGGAAAGGGCCATAGAAGGAGAAGAGTTGGAAGCACAGATTGATATCTGGTATAGGGATGGGATGATACGCGATATTATCGTTTATCGTGATGAAAAACACTCAAGATAATCGTATCGTGGAGATTTAATTCATCGTGATATCGTCCTCCGTCATGCACTGGAATCAATTCACCTTTTATTTGCCGAGCTGCATATCCGGTACCATTTAAACCCTCTATAATTGGTAAAATGTACTTATAATATACGTACTTGATACAGTCCTTTTTTCGCTCTTTAACAAATCTCTTTGCCAAAAAATAGCCCATTTACAAGCTCACAACGCAGCGCAGCGCGACGCGTTGGGAGCTTGTAGATTGGCTATTTTTTGGCAAATGTTCCGCCCCAGGATAATGGACTTTGATACCCGCGATAATATCGCAAATCTTTTGTCACGTGATCTGACATTTTCATATCGTCCCACTCCCATCCCTAATCTGGTATGAGAGAGATTTGAGTGAAAGGGTAAAGGAAGAACGATAGTAAGTGAGGAATAATGAGAGGAGTGGAGTTTAAATATTACTTTAAAGAAAAGAGATGGAAGTGTGAGAAGAAGATCAGAACAGACACCGTCCCCTTCTCCTCCATCCTTGTCTTTCTCCGTCTGCTCCTTTTTCTTCCTCTCCCTCTACCCTTTGCTTCTCTCCACACACAGCGCGCCACCCTGTCTCTCTCTCTTCTCCTCATCCAGTGTTTATATGCTGCCTCTCCACTTAATCCCCCTCTCCCACTCCACCGCTACACCTCAGGGCAAAGAGCAGAGGGACTGAGAGAGAGAGGTGGAGAAAAAGAGTAGTGATAGAAAGAACAATATCGTCGTTGTGGAGTGAAAGCTTGTATGTCCATAACCGTTCGTTTTGCATTTATCATTTTAAAAGTGATTTAAACTAGTGAAAACAGCCGATCTACAACGCCTCGCACCGCGAGGCGTTGTGTGCTTGTAGATCTGCTGTTTTCACTACCTTTGTGCGACGGCCTTGTATGATGAAGCAGGGCTTTACTTTGTGAAGAAAACGTACACATTTGAAACTTGGAGATACAAGGTTTCTGTCTGACAATGACAATAGGTTTCTTGCCTGTCTGTCTCTCTGTCACCATGTCTCTCTGTTATGTTGCTCTCTCATTCTCTCTACAAATTGCATTCTCCCTCTCCCTCTCTTTCCATCTCTCTCTCCTTCTCAGCCCCTGGTTCCTTCCATCTGCATCTCTCTCTCCCTCTCCCTCGTTCTCTCTCTCTCTCTCGCCTCCTCCTTCTCTCTTTCTTCTTGTCCCCTTCTCTGCATCTCTCTCCCTCCCTCCCTCTCCCCCATGCGTTCAATCTGTGTTTGGTTCAGTCAGCATTGACCAGCAGGCCCCTCGCATCGATCCAATAAAGCCTGCAAGTCAGGAGCCTCGAAGCTTTGAGCCGTGGAAAGCCTTCACCCAGACCCAACATTTAAGCTCGCTCATTTAACAGCTTGCGGCTTGCAATGATCTGGGAAGCCATGTTGTTTTTCTTTTTTCCTTTTCATCTTTTCCCTAGCTGCACTTACTGTTTATTTATTTACCCGCAATTACTTTTGGGGGATTTGTTCTTCTGTGGGGCAGCCTCGCCAGGCTCCCTTGATGGTAAATAAAGGCGCCTCCCTTTATGTTAAATGGACTGCATTTATACAGTCTTTTCCCACCGCTCAAAATCTCAAATGTGCTTTTATAATGTACCTCAAAACAAGCAAGTGTTTGATTGAGCCCGTTTGGGAATAGAGATGGGAAGAGGGAGAGAGACAGGAGAGGGTACTGTACTACCGATGAAGTGGAGTTATTTTGTTCAGTCTAAATACTATTTGAAAGTCAATGCGTTCTCCTCTCCAATCAGCATGTATCATCAACATCGCAATCTCACTGATACATACAGTAGCAGCAAGGAAGCAAGTGTGTGTGTGTGTGTGTGTGTGTGTGTGTGTGTGTGTGTGTGTGTGTGTGTGTGTGTGTGTGTGTGTGTGTGTGTGTGTGTGTGTGTGTGTGCGTGCGTGCGTGCGTGCGTGCGTGCGTGCGTGTGCATGTGTGTGGGTGTGTGTGTGTGTGTGTGTGTGTGTGAGTGAGTGAGAGAGAGAGAGAGAGAATGTACTTTAAGTGTCAGTGGGTATAACCAAGTCAAGAGTTTGTGTGCTTGCGTCAGTGTGTATGGGCATGTTGGGAGATTGCGTGCGTGCGCGGCATTGACACATCACATGCAATGTTTGCCATGCTTCTATCATCCTGTGGTCTGGTGGTCCTGTCATACACAACATAAGTATTGTATTGACATGTTCATTAACCACCACGAGGCATTTGTATTACTGTAGGTAAGCACAATCACCTCTGACTGTCCTTGCCTTGACATTCATTTACCCTCTGTTGAGATGGATGTCAGTGGCTATTAGCTTTGATACCTCAGTCTCGCCCCATTTGATAACTGTCACCGAACCTGCATGACTAGAGTACTCTGAAGTTGTTTGGAGGAGCTTTTGTGTGTCACTAGAGAGGAGCTCTCAGCACTCAGCCACTCACACACATGTACGAGCACGCACACACACACACACACACACACACACACACACACACACACACACACACACACACACACGTGCACACACAGAGACATGCTTCCTTGTGTTCCAAATGTATTCTTTAAACGTTTCTTCTGTTTTTCTTTTTTGATAGGTTGTGTGTTGGAGGTGGTGCGCTCTCTCTCAACCCCTTGGATCGTCTTCCTGATCATCCTACTGGTTCCTTGGGCCTTCACTCAACGCCACTCGAGAGGCCTCTCGGCGAATGGGAGGTGTGGGAGCCATGGGTGGGACAAATGTCCTGCTGCTGGTGCTTGTGATTGGCTGGGAGCGCTCGTTGTGTCTCAACTGGAACCCTGTCCCGCGCAAGACTGTCCGTTACCATGGTGAGTGGACAAGCCTGGAGATAATCACAAATCTGGTCAAGATGAGATTTATTTTCAGATCTTTTTCTAAGATATATTTGAGTTAATACTAGGAATATTTGTTTTGTGTTTTATTTACGTGACTGCAAAGACGAAACGGAAGTGGAAGGCAGGCCAGACATCTGCTGTAGTTTCTTCGTATCTTCAGTGCTTCTGTTGTACAGACTGCTGTACAGACTGTCCGGCAGAAGCTTTTGAGAATAGAGTGAGCCAACAGTCGGTCTGTCTCAAGAGACTAATGTTAATGTGATATATTTTCGTTCATCAATGTGCTGGTCAAAATATCAACATAAAGGCACATTTGTCACAAAAGCATTCAGCTCAACAAAAGTGGTATTTACAACTTTTCATATGGCTCAGACAATGTTATGTGGATGGCATCGTGTGCATTTGATAAGCATTTTCAATAGAAGGAGTTGTGGAAATGCTACACTTTGTCCCATAATTGTACAGTATATGTGCTTAATTTGATCCGATTTTGTGTGTTTTTGTGTGTGTGTGCGTGTGTGCGTGCGTGCGTGCGTGCGTGTTCTGTATCTATTTGATTGGTTTTCTTTGCGGCCGCATCGTGGGAGCTGTGTTTTGTTTCTCTTGTCTTGAGGACTACCTTTGTGTCTGAGCTGGGCTCCAGTCATCAGGACTTTAAGAATTACCAATTGTTGTGTGGCAATGTGTGCTGACAAAAAAAAACACCCTTTGTATGTACGGGAAGCGTTTTGTTTTCTCTCCTGGGAATTAAGGGAATATTATTGACGGGATCATGAAAGGAGAGATCTTTTTCTTTCTTCCTTTGAAAAAAGGTTCATCTTCTCACCTCGGTGTATGTGTCACCGCTCTCTTATTTCATCCCTTTATCTTTCCCTATCTTTTATGCCCCCCTCTCTCGCCCCATCAGCGCCTCTCTTCTCGCACTGTCTTTGTGTTCTTGCCAGGGGTGGGGGGGGGGGGGAGTGGGACTGAGTTACAAGGGCCCAAGGTGGAGGGGCCTGGAATTATTTTATACTTTAGCTATTGAAAAATAGAAGATATGCAAGCTCACAAGCTTGTAGATCTGCTATTGAATATATGTATTTTTTTAAGTGAACATTTATAACTCAAATTTTGCTTCTGGGGGGTCGTAGGAACTAAATATTTTGAGATGGGGGTCCGTGGCCAAATACATAACATTTTGGGGGTCCTTCACTTGAAAAATGTTTGAGCACCACTGACAAAGAAACCTAGGTTTTTCCCAAAAAAACTTTTCACGATTTTTTCAAAAATAGCAGATCTACAAGCTCACAGCGCTTGCAGCTCGGTGCAGCGCTGTGAGCTTGTATATCTGCTATTTTTCAATAGTTAAAGCACAAAATAATGCGTAATAATGCGTTCCCAGTCTAAATGGGTTAAACCCCCTCCCTCTATGAAGAACATTCATGGGGGGGGGGCCGCAGTGAATCATTCTACCCAGGGCCCCGAATTTGGTGTGACTCCCCTGGTGAATGAACCCAAGCATACTCTCTCTGTCTCGCTCTCTCGCGCTCCGTCTCTCTCTTGCTCTCTAGCAGGGATTTTGTAGAGAGCTCCGATTTCTTGCAAGCTCCGGGAGAGCTTCTATCCCTTGATTCTAATGGTAGCTCACACATTCCCAGTGGTAAATTTAGTAAATTGTATTGTCAATTGTCTCTTTGTATCTCACTAGTCTCTACCCCTCTCTGTATCTCTCCCCTGATTTTATTTTCTCACTCTCTCACTCCCTGACTCTCATCGCTCTCTATCTTCATCTCATCATGGAATCCTTTTAATATTAACGCATTGATGTATTGGAATTGTCCAAAAGAATGTTTACTGTAATTTCGTTTTTTCAATAAATAGTGGAAGTAGCAGATCTGCTGGCTCACATCATCCGCTGGCTCACAACGCGTCGCAGTGTGAGCTGCCAGATCGGCTATTTTAAAATGTTCATATTCTATTAAAAATTGGGGTTCCGGGACCCCTAGGGGGTCCTCGGAGTCACTACAGGGGGTCCTACAAATCTTTGTGTGATAGAAACCTTTTTTTCCCTTTTTTATATTAACCACTTGAACCCTAACGTCCATATTCTGAGAACTTTAGCCAAAAATAGCAGATCTACAAGCTTACAACGCCTCATGCTGCGAGGCGTTGTGGAGCTTAGATCATCTCTCTCTGAACTAAGAGGTCCTTGGCCTGAAAATGTTGAAGACCCCTGATGTAAGGGTTAATTCATAACTCCCCTCTAGCCCTTCTCTGTGTTCATCTCTCCCTCACTTGCTTTCCTTCCCCTTGCCTTGTCTCTTTCTCTATCATGTCATCTTCTGTGACCATCCATCCACCCCTCTCTCCCTTTCTCTGCACAGAGTAGTGCTGATTGGTGGTGGTTTGGACAATGTGGGGCTATAATGGGAAAAATAAACTATTGACAGGCATTCAATAGAGGGTTGGCCGTGTCATTTGCACGCGCACGCACGCACACCACAAACCACCACCGAAACGTGAAAACACATGTACATGTACAGTATGCACACACGCACGGCGCACGCGCACACACACACACACACACACACACACACACACACACACACACACACACACACACACACACACACACCACACACACACACACACTCAATACACAAACACAGTATCCAATGCCAGGCTCCACCACACAGATAGACTGATGAGCAGTGACTCACACTCACAGACATGAAATGGAGAGAGGGGGAAGGAGAAGATGGACTGATGGACAGAGATGGACTGATGAAAAGACAGGAGGAAGGGAGGGATGTGACAAGGAGGGAGAGAGGAAAAAGTTGAATGAGGGGGAGGAAGGGGTAGCGAAGGAGGGGAAATAGGAGTCAGGGAGAGAAATGGAAAAGTGACAGAGTTTGAAGGAGAGAGAGAGAGAGTTGACAACGATGGCAAGAGACCGAGAAAGAGAGACAGAATGAGACGGAAAGGAGAGGAAAATAAAGAAAGAGTGAGGGAGAAAGGAGTGAAAGAGAGAGAATGGAAAAAGAGAGTACTAGCTAGAAGTGGGAGAAAAGTGAGAGGAAAGAGAAAACGATAGAATGAATGATGAATGGGGAGGACAGGCAGAATATGAGGAGGATAAAAGAGACAGGCTGAGAGACAGTGGCAGGAATAGAAATGGAAGAGAGAGAAGCAGAGGGATGTAAACAGAGGAAAATAGATGAAGAAGGACAGAGAGAGAGAGAGAGAGAGAGAGAGAGAGAGAGAGAGAGAGAGAGAAGCTTAGTGCTTACAGCCTTAAAAGGACAGAAACTAGGTTGAGACACTAGAGAGAGAAAGAGAGGGAGAGGGAGAGAGAAGGGGGGAAGACAGAGGAACAACAGAAAGACAAAAAAGCACTCCAACACACACACACACACACACACACACACACTGACATACATAGTACTGTACATACACACTCCAAGATGCGCATGTTATTTTATGTCATATGGAGTTGTCTGACCACATGTGTGCGTGCGTGCGTGCGTGCGTGCGTGCAGTGTATAATGCTTAAGTAGGCTGGTAATCTGTGGGTTTGTTTCTCCCAGGCAGTGCAGTGCATGGGAGGGTGGTGGTGGGGTGGTGGCTGCTTGTGTGTGTGTGGGGGGGGATAGAGATGGCTGAATAGATAATATTTTGGCCCTCCCTCTCCCCACTCCCTCTCCACCCCTACAATTATGTAGGGCTTAAAGTCATTTAGGTCACACAGGAAGAACGCACACACACGCACGCACGCACACACACACACACACACACACACACACACACACACACACACACACACACACACTTTATCGCTCTTTCTCCTCTCTCTACCGCTTTCCCTCTTTCTGTCTCTCTCTCTCTCTCTCTCACACAAATAAAAATGAAAATGTTTGGTTAGTTACAATATACCCCAAAACAAACAAAAGTTAAAAATCATATATGTTTTCTTTGTCTGTCTGCCCCATGCTTTCTCTAAGTATTCTGCAAGTGCGAATATCTTATATTGAAAAATTCATGCCTCACTGTGTCACTTAACCATCTAAAATCTAGCTTTTTACACCTATTAAATAGATTTTGCCGCAGCTCCTGATATAAGGGGATATAAAATGAAACCCATTTTCAATATATATCTCCCATGTCTCTCAGACTGACATTAACAGATGTCTTATTGACATGTCCCGTGGAGAAAAACAAATCCTGCTCGTCCCTCTCTTTCAGTGCTCAGTGACTTTAACCCTCTAAGGCCCACGGTTGTAATATTACAACGTTTGTATTTTATCCAAAAAAAGGTTTAAATCATTTTATTTTAGCTCCCCCTACCACCTAAACACCACCATTGGATTCTATTGTTTAGTATTACAATGCCATTGGCCACAATATTTGCATATAAATACCCCCCACAGGGGCTGACATTCACACCCGCCACACCCGCTGAAAT
>NC_137832.1:24601215-24635721 GCF_963921795.1 Nannobrachium achirus | reverse complement strand
GAATGTAATACGCCATATAAACACATTGTTCTGTTGGCTGCTGTGACTGCAAGCTCCTCCTGCATAAACAAGCACTTAATAACAATCTCTAAATCAATTGGTCTGACATAAACTGCAATGCTAGCCTACATCAGCAGGTTTATAGCTATGATTTAAAACTGTACAATTGGCTACTGTTTTAATAGAACCTAAAATTATATTTACCAGTGCTTGTTGACTATTTTTTCCTTTCTGAATAACAATGGGTTAGGGTTGGCTTGCTAATAGGCAGCTCATTAGTGCTACCCAAGTACCCATAGTACTTACCCATAGTTTTACATAAGGCATAAACATCTAGGCTATTGTTTAAACCAGTCAATTAACACCTGAATGCAACTTATATGCATAGCTATTCATTTAGTATTTTATAAATGCTTATGCCCACTAAAAATGCCAATGCCATGAAGGTGAATTTAAGCTTTTATTTGACTGTGATATTTGATATGTCCCTAGAGACTTCACCACCACCATTAGATCGCTACAGTATCTCTGACATACTCCCCCCTCCCCTTTCACTGTAAATACAATGTATTTATTTTATTTTGTTTATTGTTATTATTATTTTGTCTTACGATGATATTTTTTGCATAGTACTGTTTTTTGTCTGCCATTTAATGTTGTATGTGTAGTTGTAAAAACAAGCCCATCATGTAAGCTTTCTTGTGGTGTTTATCCTTTTAGTTGACCATCTCACTGTAACTTCTACCTTTTCCTATGCAAATAAAGTAAGCTATACAACCAATCAATCGACACTGGTGCTGTACAAAATGCATCATAATATACTGTAGCAGGCTAAGCAGTAAGCAATAGCAGTAAGCAATGGCAATGTTGTTACAGTACGTGTCAACAATCAGGCTATCCCTTTATACTCATTATTACTTGAAAAGATTCCAAAACGGGGTCTTGTGATGAGGACAGCGACATCAATATATAAATTCGCGTTGAGAAAAGCCCAGAGCAGCCCAGCTCGCAGGCATGCAGCCACAGCTCAAAGCAGTATCACGTATCACCAGGTTGAATGTAATAATCACGCTTTAGTATCCGACCTTATAAATAAACATTATATGTCTCCAAAAGCAAGCACACGGTACAAAACTCGCGCGGAGTCCAATGCGTGAAGAAGAACAGACAGACAGGGAACAGAACAAAGAAACGCTCCGCCCCCGTTCCGTCAATAGGGAACCCCGCAACAAAGGATTGGTCGGGGGACGTCCAAAAACTCCCCCCCTGCTCCCCCATTGGTCCGGGGGGAGGGGTTGTCAGGTGGGGGGGGATTATCACTGGCAGACCGTTTGAGGGAGGAGTAGGAATTTTGGGGATTGACGGCGAGGGGGAAACGCCATTGGCTGGCGATCTGGCTATTATGGATTTATTGACTGGCCGAACGGCTTGCACGGTGCGCGCGAGGGATGTGACAAGGAGGGAGAGAGGAAAAAGTTGAACGAGGGGGAGGAAGGGGTAGCGGAGGAGGGGAAATAGGAGTCAGGGAGAGAAATGGAAAAGTGACAGAGTTTGAAGGGAGAGAGAAAGTTGACAACGATGGCAAGAGACCGAGAAAGAGAGACAGAATGAGACGGAAAGGAGAGGAAAATAAAGAAAGAGTGAGGGAGAAAGGAGTGAAAGAGAGAGAATGGAAAAAGAGAGTACTAGCTAGAAGTGGGAGAAAAGTGAGAGGAAAGAGAAAACGATAGAATGAATGATGAATGGGAGGACAGGCAGAATATGAGGAGGATAAAAGAGACAGGCTGAGAGACAGTGGCAGGAATAGAAATGGAAGAGAAAGAAGCAGAGGGATGTAAACAGAGGAAAATAGATGAAGAAGGACAGAGAGAGAGAGAGAGAGAGAGAGAGAGAGAGAGAAGCTTAGTGCTTACAGCCTTAAAAGGACAGAAATTAGGTTGAGACACTAGAGAGAGAAAGAGAGGGAGAGAGAAGGGGGGAAGACAGAGGAACAACAGAAAGACAAAAAAGGCACTCCAACACACATACACACACACACACACACACACACTGACATACATACTACTGTACATACACACTCCAAGATGCGCATGTTATTTTATGTCATATGGAGTTGTCTGACCACATGTGTGCGTGCATGCGTGCGTGCGTGCGTGCGTGCAGTGTATAATGCTTAGTAGGCTGGTAATCTGTGGGGTTTGTTTCTCCCAGGCAGTGCAGTGCATGGGAGTGTGGTGGTGGGGTGGTGGCTGCTTGTGTGTGTGTGTGGGGGGATAGAGATGGCTGAATAGATAATATTTTGGCCCTCCCTCTCCCCACTCCCTCTCCACCCCTACAATTATGTAGGGCTTAAAGTCATTTAGGTCACACAGGAAGAACGCACACGCACGCACGCACGCACGCACACACACACACACACACACACACTCACACACAAACTTTATCGCTCTTTATCTCTCCTCTCTCTACCGCTTTCCTTCTTTCGCTCTCTCTATCTCTCTCTACAGTATCTCTCTCTCTCTCTCTCATATATACATATATACAATTTATATATATGCACACACACATACATACATGAATGAATTTGTATTTTTGTGTCTTGTCACCCATGCATTTTGGGATTATAAGACAACAAAATCATCAATATCACATTCACTTCTTGGAAAAACTGCAAAAGAAAAAGAATCATATATGTTTTCTTTGTCTGTCTGCCCCATCACCATGCTTTCTCTAAGTATTCTGCAAGTGCGAATATCTTATATTGAAAAGTTCATGCCTCACTGTGTCACTTAACCATCTAAAATCTAGGTTTTTACACCCTATTAAATAGATTTTGCCGCAGCTCCTGATATAAGGGGATACAAAATGAAACCCATTTTCAATATATATCTCCCATGTCTCTCAGACTGACATTAACAGATGTCTTATTGACATGTCCCGTGGAGAAAAACAAATCCTGCTCGTCCCTCTCTTTCAGTGCTCAGTGACTTTAATGATGTGGCTGGTAAATAGAATCAGTGTTGCCAAAGCCGCTTGTCAGACATTAAATATTCAGCAAAAAAGTGTTGCTTCAGCAAACGTTCTGTGCATTAATCTGCCTTTATTGACTGGTAGTACTCCCTTTTCTCCAAGACTCTACCTCTCCCTCCGTCCCATATCCAAGGGGTTCCCAAACTTTTTTTGTCTCAGGGCACCCCATAAATATTATTTTTAATCCGAGGCACCCCTACGTTATAATTTTCACTCCCAAAACCTTATATTTATAGCATATCGTTGTCGGGCGGAAACCTTGTATGTCCAGTGAAAACAGCAGATCTACAAGATCTGCTGTTTTCACTAGTTTTGTGCGACAGTCTTGTATGATGAAGCAGGGCTTTGCTTTACCAAAAGACGTACACATTTGAAACTTGGAGATACGAGGTTTCTGCCCGACAGTGATGATATTTTAGTGATTATGTTGCGAGGAAAACGTTGAGATAATAGCCATTTTGTTTAGAACTGACTGAAAATAACTTTGTACTTTGTACTAAAATGATACTAAATATTTTTTCAAGTGTCCAAATAAATTCCAAATATTATCAATTCATCTCGCGGCACCCCTGGACTGCTGTCACGGCACCCCAGGGTGCCCCGTCACCCACTTTGAAAACCCCTGCCATATCCTACTCACTTCTATTGTCCCCGTCTCTCTGCTTCCTCCCCATAGCCCACTCACTGTCCCTGTTTCTGTCCCCTGAAATCCACTGAATGTTTTTTGGGGCGTGTGTAACTGCAAAGAAATACAGTAAATACTGCGTCTATAAATGATCCAGCATCCATGCACATTGATATAGATATTATGATAATGGGGGAGACTATTGGTGCTTAAATTCACTAAATACTTACACAGTAATATTGTTTTTTATCATTTGACATTAGTTTACTGTGATGTAGCTTTTAAAATCAGGAAAATATGGATCAGAAAAGTACGTCCTATCATAATATTCCCCAAACGATATCTAGTGTTGTGAATTGCTCAGATGTAACAACATAATGAATCCATGTAGCATTTGGAAAAATATAAAACACAATAAAAAATACATTGATATCTGATTGGGGTATTATGTCAGGTGGTTCACAGCATGTATGTTGTTCACGCTTGTTTATGATCCCATAGCCGTGAAGAATGGTCCCGCTGTTTATATCCCATAACCCAGAGGAATGCCACTGTCTAGTTTGTTGTCATGCAACAGCTATGGAACAGATGATTGGGAAACCGAGGATCATTTTACAAGGGGGTAATCCTGCTGAGATAAAATGCTTATTTGAATGGTGTCTGTGTTATTATTTAGACAATACAAGAAGTTTAAGGCTTGTAATCAAATCGTAAATGGTCTGTATTTCAATAGGGCCTTCCTTCATCCAAAGTGCTTTATAACGTGTGTTACAGTCAACCATTCTACACAGTCATACACCGATGGTGGAGGAAACCATGCAAGGCACCAACCTGCTCTCAGCAGTTAGGCATTCAGTGTCTTGCTCAAGGACACTTCGACACAAGCATTTCACACCTTATATCATAGTCCAGTGGTTCTCAAAGTGGATTCCAGGAACTCTCCTTCCTTTAGGGTTCCTTTAGTTACAACTCTGTAACTCTGACAGTATACAAATGGAACCAAATGGACCCTACCGGGTCCATTTGGTTCCATTTGTATACTGTCAGAGTTAAGGGAAGACCTTGAAACGTAAAAGTTTGAGAACCACTATCATTGTCGATCAGCAGGAGAGAGGGTGATGGAGGGGGAGAGAGAGAGAGAGATGGAAAGAGAGAGAAAGACCTCGATCAGTGAGTGAGGGAGAGGGGGAAGGAGGGAGAGTGACAGGGGGAGGGAGAGAGAGCCTATATGTGACCCATGCAATAACCCAGCCAGTGATGGGCACCGAAACCTGAACGCATTGATCGACGCGCTGCTTTGCGATGCATCGTCAGCGCATCTCTGGGCAATTCATAAGGTGGCAAAGAGTGCCACCTTTTCTGTGTGTGTGTGTGTGTGTGTGTGTGTGTGTGTGTGTGTGTGTGTGTGTGTGTGTGTGTGTGTGTGTGTGTGTGTGTGTGTGTGTGTAACTCTTAATTAACATTCTTCACTCTAGCCAAGAGGGATGTAACCATTATAGTACTTTGCAGTGAGTCAAGCTAACAGAGCTAATAGGCTGTATTGTCAGGAAGCCAACGGGCAAAAGTGTGGGATGAAGTGGGATGAAGAAAACAAACACTGTGAAATTGAAAATGTCAAGGTTGCACTTAGTCTTTTTACTTTTTGTTTCTCAGTTTCCTCCATAGACCTCTGTCTCTCTCTCTCTCTCTCTCTCTCTCTCTCTCTCTCTCTCTCTCACTCTCTGAGGCCTATGATATAAGTTTGTCATTATAAGTTGTTAATGACACAACTTTGCAGTTTGCACCTTGGCGCTTGATCTCAACATGCACAGTGGGCGTGTGTGCAGTTTAATGGTGCTATTTACAGTATGCTAAAGGTTTCCTTGCACTGAGCGCTACACACGCTTTATGGATTATTCATAGGTCTGTTTTTGGCGTTACATTAATCAGACCAGTCAAAGTGTAGGGTGACGTTGCCTTTAAGAACAACTAGTCCTTGCCCGGGGGGTGTGCACTGTAAATGAGGGATTGAATGTAGGAGTCTCAGAAGTAATGTTGGAGAACCCAGACGTATCAGTGATGTCAGTCATCTCCAAATGTGGGCACTGTTGTTTCAGCATGGGGCTGTTACAATGGCGGAGACACATGCGCAGTACAGGCTGCGGTATCAGTGATGTTAGTTATCTCCAAATTTGGGCACTGTTGGGTGAATAGTTTGGCTGGCAATGAATAAAATTAATAATTAATTAATAAACCGAAACATCAATATTGAAGTCAGAGAAATCCACACGCCGGCCGTGCATGGTCTCCAAGCTCACAACGGTTGTAAATCAGATCTTTTTGGATGTGCACGAAACTACAGATGCGTTTTCCATCACTGCTCGTCTGTTAAACATCACTGCCTCACGCGCAAACTCGAAGATATGATTATGCCGGCGCACTGAAATAAGTTCTTCTAGTGCATGGCACCGGTCGCGGAAAATAGGGCCCTCTGTCTCTGTCTCTGTCTCTGTCTCTGTCTCTGTCTCTGTCTCTCTCTCTGTCTCTGTCTGTCTGTCTGTCTGTCTGTCTGTCTGTCTCTCTCTCTCTCTCTCTCTCTCTCTCTCTCTCTAAATCACACTCGGCTGCGGCGCCGGAAGCTCGGTACAGCGTCTGCGCAATGCACTATGGGGTGTTGGAAACTCGTGGATGCATTTTAGATATTCTTCTGCTCATTTCAATCTTCTCTTTCTTTCTTCTCGTGTCTCTCACTCATCTCATCAGAGGCTTGTCAATAGGCTTAGAGAAACAGCAAACTGATTGGAGGATCCAGCTGGTTATTTTCTAACACTTGTGCCCCCGCCCGATGTCCTCACTCTCTCTCTCTCTGTGTGTGTGTGTGTGTGTGTGTGTGTGTGTGTGTGTGTGTGTGTGTGTGTGTGTGTGTGTGTGTGTGTGTGTGTGTGTGTGTGTGTGTGTGTGTGTGTGTGTCTCTCTCTCACACACACATACAGTACACACACAGTCACACACACATTCACACACACAAGCATGCATGCACAAACTCTCTCTCCCGCTACCACAGACCACTGCCACTGATCTCAAAATGGAGGCTTGTCGTTCCTAATTTGTTTGTTTTTTGTCTTCATTTCATGATGTATCCTCCTTAATCCACTCGCTCTTTCTATGACAAAGAAAATATCTCAGTCTGTCTCTAGCATATATTCTCTGACTCTTTCTATTTCTGCTTTTCCACTGCTATGTTGCCTTTTTATAAAATGCAAAATCTTTTATGATCTGCATATTTATACTTCATTTATCTCTCTTATCTTCCTCACTCTGTCATTCCTTCAGATTCTTTCCACATCTCTTCTTGTCTTTCTCTCTCACAAACACACACAGGACATACGCTCGCACGCTCTCACACACACGCTCTCTCTCTCACGCTCTCACACACACGCTCTCTCTCACACACACACACACACACACACACACACACACACACACACACACACACACACACACACACACACACACACACACACACACAAACACAGAGACTCCAATTACCAGTCAAGTAAAACAAAATCACAAAGCCCCAGCAGCTGTGGTCAAAGACAAAGAGAGTGAGAGAGAGTACAGAGGGTGTGTGTGTGTGTGTGTGTGTGTGTGTGTGTGTGTGTGTGTGTGTGTGTGTGTGTGTGTGTGTGTGTGTGTGTGTGTGTGTGTGTGTGTGTGTGTGTGTGTGTGTGTGTGTGTGTGAGAGAGAGAGAGAGAGAGAGAGAGAAGCGATACAAGAAATAAAAAGAGGAATACGTGGAGAGAGAGAGAGAGAGAGAGAGAGAGAGAGAGAGAGAGAGAGGGAGAGAGAAGCGATACAAGAAATAAAAATCACACCCGTGTGAAGTGGAGCTGTGTGTGTGTGTGTGTGTGTGTGTGTGTGTGTGTGTGTGTGTGTGTGTGTGTGTGTAGATCATGTGTACCGATTTTTGTGACATTTGAAGAAAATATGTAGGAAAAGGAGCAAAAAGTGTGTTTTGGAGAAAATTCAAGATGGCGGAAAATCTATCCTGGCGCAAATGGGCGTGGCCTATATGGGGAGATGCGTCTTGACCCAAGGAATCCAGGGAAAAAAGAATTTTAATTTTCCGATCCACGGTTCAAGAGTTACGGGGCAAAACGTAAAGTGGGCCGTTATAGCGCCACCATGAGGCCGAGTGATGTAATTATTTTTCGATTAATTCTTAAAATCATTATGAATCTCCTCTCCGAGGTTTGAAACTGTAGCTCCTATGGTTTACGAGAGAAAAATACTTGAAAGTGATTTCTTGCATTGTCCCATTATAAGTCAATGGGGACAATTAAGCGTTGTTTTTTGCCGATTACGTCGGCATGGTAAGGCGGATCGGAACGAAAGGTAATAGAACACCATTCCCGGCCGAGCCGCACATTTTGATGTATATATTGCGCGAGTGGCGTAAATGGTGCGGCACTAGTTACGCGCCGAAGTCAGGCTACATACACACAGACAGACACACAGACAGACCCACACAGCCACGTATAGGGAGCCTGTGTTTCACACAGCTCCAAAAAGAGGAATACTTGGAGAGAGAGAGAGAGAGAGAGAGAGAGAGAGAGAGAGAGACTTGTGTCGATGTTAACATGTAGCTGCTTGGACACCACAAATGAACCTTGAAACTTAAAAGGCCAAAGCTAAATGTACGCCTCATGATTTACACAAAGAGAGACAGAGGTAGAATGAGAGAAGGAAAACCAGAGCCACAAAAAGGAGGGTGGACCATTCTCTTGACCTCCATAAACTCTCTGTCTCGCTCATTCTCTCTCTTTCCCTCTGTCGCCCGTATCTCTGAAAACCCTCCAATTAGGGTAATGAGTGGTTGAAGAGGGAGGAAGTAGGAGAGGAGGAGGAGGAAGGGTGAGGGGCAGATCACATTACGTCTGTCTGGCACAAGTGTCAATCAGCCCCTGACCATTTTCTGATTGGTTTTTCGTGATTAACAGACCGGGACGTACATGTGTCATTCTGAAGTCAATTTGTTTGGGGAGCACTTGTTTTTGGTTCATTCAACGACTTTACAACAAAGGGTTTACAACAAATGCCTTTCTTTTTTTTTCAATAATATTATATAAATATAAACGCCATCGGACTAAATACCTCTATCGGACCATAAAATAAAACATTATAAACACAGGGGTGAATTAATATCCGCAACAACAACAATAGAAAGTTAAACAAATACAAAAATGATCAACGATTATTAAATGATTAACGATCTTGTCCATCAAGGTTATGCTTGATGACTTTTTTAAATCACAAGCAGGCGGGCTGACAGCGAGACCTCGAGGTTCATGAGGCATGCTCAAGCACGCCGTTAAGCAGTACCCGCGCCGAACAGCCCATGGTCTCGCGTGTCGATGAGCGAGCCGTCCAAGTTGGCAAGCCGTGGTGGACGGGATTGATTATCACATGAACCAAAACAAGCACTCCCTCCGTGTCTGTCACAGCACGAGGGGTTTGGTTTTGGCTCTGATATAGCAAACACACACGGGGACAATGTCAGGGCCCATAGTGCACTGCTGCTGTTATACCGTTATACTGTCGCTATCAAGGATAGTGTAGTGTTGTGTTACGGTATTTAATTACCGGTTTTGGTAGTTTTTGGTTTTATGTCAAATACCTTTTTTTATGTGAAAAAATATAATTCCTTCGGACAGTCGTGCTATAAAGATATAGCACAGGATGTATAAAAGGAATTATATTTTTTCACATAAAAAAGGTATGAGCCTCTCTCTCTCTCTCTCTCACTTTCTCTCACTCTCTTGCTCTTTCGTGCACTCTCTCTCTCTCTCTCTCTCTCACTTTCTCTCACTCTCTTGCTCTTTCGTGCACTCTCTCTCTCTCTCTCTCTCTCGCACACACACGCACGCACACACACACACACACACACACACACACACACACACACACACACACACACACACACACACACACAACATTACAAAGATGGAGAGATTGGCAGGTATGAGAGGTTCTGTGTAGTAAAACAAGGTCAAATGTAAGCTAATGTGCAACGCCACGTTGTCCTAGCAGCACAAATCAGAAACAGCAATGCACACGCATTTGAAGATGACGCATCACTGCAAGGTTGCGTCGCAACCACTTATCACAAAGATGGATTCACCACAGAATACATCGTCCTGTCCCATAACATTTTACCACTTTAATTGAAAAGCTCCACAAGGAGACTGCATGCGATTTCCACAAAAGCTCAGTCAACTGTCCTCTATCCAGACTCATCGACTGCACTTACCAGTTAATATAAGTACGGTATTGAGTAGCATATACTGTATAATATTGATTTAAATATCAACATTGATCATCTCAGCCAGCTGAGACGATCAATGATATGATGGATTATTTTAAAGTGCCTTTTTGTGTGCATTACCCTTTCACTGCTTTCATTCCACACGCATGCCACACATACAAATGTGAGATTTAAACAAATTTATTGGAGGATTTGTTCCCAAGTAACTTACTTTGTCAAGAGTGGACACTCCTTCATGTTTGAATAGTTTTCAATCCAAAATACAATGCTGTAACATATGGCAACATTGATTAATGCACCATTAACAATTTGTACGCCAAACTCGTTCAGTAACGAGATACGTCCACTAGAGGTCGCTCTGCCAAAAGGAGTTGTCTCGTTCAGGAACGAGACAAAGGGTTAACTTGGTTACATGGAGCTGCATGCATCCTGTGTTGTCAGTGAAAGACCCTGGTCCATACATCATAACATAGCTCGCAGAGAGACAAAATGGCGCGTCTAGGCTGCATTGATTTCTATTCTATGCTGAAACATAAAAAGGGCTTTATCTATGAATAAGGTGCAAAGAACGCCAGGGAAGCAGAGATCTGATTATTTTCACAGCGACACTTTACCGCGATGGGCGGCCCCGGTTTGGATTTTAGTTTCGCGAGCGTTTGTAAACAAATGGTTTATTGTCATACCTCCAGACAAGGTCCCCCTATGGGATAACCAGCGCCATCTGGCGCTGCAACAGAGTAAAACTCATAAGCTCCCGTACGAGAAATATCATTTGTCGGTAGGGCTGTCAATCACAAACGAGGGCGCCGCCCCCGAGTGTATAAAAGCCCTGCGGGCTATCATAACTTCCTCTTCCGCACCTCTCTGCTAGCGACGGAGACGAACCGGAGCTAGAGGACTGCGACATGGAGGAGTTGGACACGGAGGGTGAGTACTCGGAGGAGGACGAGTCCTCTTTCCCCTCCGGACAGGGCGGAGGCGCGGCCAGGGTGGTTCCTCATGCCGAGGCTTCCATCTCCGCCGCGTCCTCCCAAGCCCCTTCTGCCTCTCTCCCCCCTTCCATGCCGGCTGGGGCGAGAGGGGCAGCGGCGCAAGACCCAGACTCCATCCCCATGGACGAGCTCTCGGTGCTGGAACGCGCCACCATCCGTTGTGGCCTGGAGCTGCCACTCGGAGACGCGCCACTCGGACCACGGGCTAGGATTCCCCTCCTTGGCCAGGATGTGGATTCCTCTCCCCCGCTTCGGATGGAAAAGCTCCCACTGGTCCCAGGCTTTGCAGAGGCCCTGCATTCAACCTGGACTACACACAAGGACCCCCCCAAGCTCCCCTTCCTGGTCGATTGCCGCGACGCAGAGAAGGCGGGAATCCCCTTGTGCCCTCCCATGGACAAGCTGATGGCCCAGTCCCTGGTAGGGAGCCTCAAGCCTAGTCATGAGCGGACCGGTCCTGGAGGCCGTCCTCCCCTCAATCTGGCCGTGGGTAAGAAGCCTCCTGGGTTTGCCATCGCCTTTGACGACAAGCAGTCTTCAAGGGTGAGGAACTCTTACAGATCGTCCGCGCTGGCAGCTAGGACGATGAACGCCACCCAGCTGCTGCTTTTCTCCACCAGGCGCCTCCTCAGCGAGATGCGGGAGGTGCCTGACGTGTTGGTGGAGGAAATGGACAAGTCGCTGCGCATGCTGATGGACCTGAATGTCCACGCAATCGAGTGGCTTGGACACGGCATGGATTATTGCATCCAGGCGGAACGTGCCAGGTGGCTGGACAAGGTAAAGTGTCCTGGCAGTTCCGGAGAGGAGACCGAGAAGGTCCTGCAAGACCTCCCCGGCCATCCTTCCTCCCTCATGGGCGGTGGACTGGAGCTTCTCCGCCAGGAGGTGGCGGATAAGAAGATCACTCTGGAGCTCCTGGGAGCCACGACGGACCCCCAGGTACCCAGAAAGGAAAAGAGACAGGGACGGAGCAAGGCCCCTGGTCAGGCTGACAGGGGGCGCTCTACCTCCAAACAGGGGAAACTGAACAATCCCCCTAGGACCCCCTCTTCTTCCTCCGCGGGACCCCCTCACACTGCAGCGGGGGCTCAGGCCCGCTCTCAATCCCGCCACCCTCCCAGGCACGGGATACCGGCCAGCTCCCACAAAGCCCGTGGGAAGCCGCCGCGAAAGTGACACTGGACTCTGGCGGGGTCCCCCTGAAATTTCAGGGGACCCCCCCTTGCAAGCGCAGACGTTTGGACAATACGAACAATTTTTCTTATGCCAAGAAATCAATGTTTATTCCTCCTCTGTGCTCTCCTCCAGTGCCTGTAATAAAAAGTGTGTTGATAAAACAATGCCTGTTTATTTCAAACCCACCTGCTTTACTACAGACGACCCCATTTTGCATGAATTTAACCAGTGTAGAGAAGTCCAGGCTGGAATTTCTTTCCACTGAGAAAATATCGCTTCCTCCAGTCATGCAGACAGGTTACAAGCAGAATATTTCTCTTTGCAAAATGTTCCCAGACAAGCTAATTCCTATTCACAGTGGTATGGTCTCACTAGTGTGCAATACCCCTCTGTCTCCACCGAGCGGCACTGTTATGCCGACTCTAGTTCAGGACAGGAGTTTGGTCTTAGCGTCAGGGAAGAAGCCAACACATATCACCCAGGGTCGGCCTCGTCTTCCCGCAAGGAAGCATATAAAGGCCTTAGCACAGGTTATAAACGTAAATACAATTCCCCGAGCCGGGGATTATGTTACTTATGCGATGAACCCTGTCCCCCGGGCTCCACGTTGTGTGTCGCATGTATTATTAACAAGCGAGGCTTCTTGGAGGTCACGTGTTCGTCTCCCACCGGATACGGAAATAAGCGTACCGGAAACGGAAACGCTCTTTCCGCCGGTGACTCCGCGCCTTCCGGCCCGGCGTCTAGCGGATACGGATACGTGCCCGGATACGGAACCTTTCCCTCCCGGCCCAGTAGTTCCGCTCAGGCGGTACAACCCCAAGGCTTCTCCGTTGCTCAGCAACACGTTAGCACAGTGTGCAGAGCAATGGAAACGTTGCAATCCGAATCACTGGGTGTTTCGGACGGTGACGCGGGGTTACAGACTACAGTTCGCGAAAAAACCCTCCCTATCCAGCAAGGTTATTTATACTCGAGCCCGCGGCTTGAAGGCGGATGCCTTGAGGGAGGAGATAAGCTCACTATTGCGCAAGGGCGCTATAGTGGAGTTATCACGCGACCAGAGCCGTTTAGGCTTCTGGAGCCGTTATTTTCTGGTTCAGAAAAAAGGAGGGGGGCTGCGTCCGATTATGGACTTACGTGCTCTGAACAAGCACTTGAAAAAGTTCAAATTCAGGATGCTGACGTCAGAGTCACTGATGAAATCAGTGAGACAGGGGGATTTCCACTGTTCAGTGGATCTGAAGGACGCTTATCAGCACATCCTCATTTATCCCCCACACAGGAAGTTCCTGCGGTTCGCCTTCGAGGGGCGCCTGTACGAGTACACGGTCCTCCCTTTCGGTCTTTCTCTGAGCCCTCGGGTTTTCGTGAAAGTGACCGAGGCAGCCATTGCTCCACTGAGGCATCAGGGAGTCAGGCTGGCGAACTACATAGACGATTGGATGATTTCCGCCGCCTCCTGCTCAGAAGCGGCGCGCCATACCAATCTGGTGTTGTCACACCTGAAGGCCTTGGGTTTCAACGTCAACTTTGGCAAAAGCATGTTGTTACCCTCCCAGCAGATTTCCTTTATAGGAATATCTCTGGACTCGGCCACCATGTCCGCTCGCCTCTCCCCGGAGAGGGTGGACAGGTTTCTGACTTGTCTCGGCTCCTTCCGACTGAACCAGGTGGTCAGGTACAAGGAGTGCATGAAGTTGACTGGGCTGATGGCTTCAGCAGTGCAACTTCTGCGTCTGGGCAGGTTTCATATGAGACCTTTCCAGCGGTGGTCACTGGCGCTCAGGATTCCTTCCCTGCAAGGGTACAGGAAGGTGACAGTCAGCCAGGTCTGCATGGACGCTCTGGTCCCATGGAGGGACCAGGCGTTGTTGACAAGTGGGGTCTCCATGGGCGAAGTGGTGTCACGCAAGGTGATCACCACAGACGCCAGCCGCTCAGGGTGGGGCGCCACCCACGAGGGGCGCTCAGCCAGGGGTCTTTGGACCCAGGCCATGTTGGAGTACCACATCAACTATCTGGAGTTAATGGCGATCTACTTGGCGCTCAAGCATTTCGAACCATTTCTCCGGGGTTGCCATGTCCTGGTCAGGACGGACAACACGGCGGCCCTGTATTATCTCAACAAACAGGGCGGCCTCTCCTCGCGCACGCTGGATCAGCTGGCGCGCGAGATGACCCTCTGGTGCTTGCCTCGGTTGAGGTCCATCAGAGCCTCCCATGTCCCGGGCCTTCAGAACGGCGGCGCCGATCTGTTGTCCAGGGGGGAGCCTCGTTACGAGGATTGGTCTCTCCACCCTGCGGTGGTGAGGCAGATTTTCTCCAGGTTCGGTCGACCGCGAGTCGATCTCTTTGCCTCCCAGGAGAACGCGAAGTGTCCCCTTTACTTTTCAGTGAGGGGACCTTCTCCTCTGGGGATGGACGCGTTTGCTTACGAATGGCCACAAGGTCTTCTCTACGCGTTTCCACCCCTGGAACTGATTCTTCCCACTCTGGAGAGGATCAGATGTTCCAACCAGGAGGTTCTTCTGGTGACACCATCCAGGGGAGTGTGGAGGTCTCTGATCACCCCACTGCTCTCTCGACCCCCTTGGCGGCTTCCCTTGCTCAGGGATCTGCTGCGCCAGGCAGGGGACGAGATCTTCCATCCAGACCCACGGGGCCTAGACCTGTGGGTTTGGCCCGTGAGAGGGAGAACCTGCTTGCAGCAGGCTTCTCACCGATGGTTGTAGCCACTATTCAGAGTGCTAGAGCCCCCTCTACTAGGGCTGTGTATGATGGAAGGTGGAATGCCTTTTTGGACTGGTGTGAGCTACAGGAGCCACCTGTGGTGGCTCATATAGCTTCGGCCCAGAGGGTGTTAGATTTCCTGCAGGACCGCCTGGACCTTGGTCTGGCGTTCTCTACACTGAGGGGTTATTTAGCGGCTATTGATGCCTGCCACCTGGGGGTGGCAGGTAAAGGCCTTTCTAAAATCCCTGAGGTGGTCCAGTTCATGCATGGTGTGGACCATTTGAGACCTGTGACCAGAGCCTTGTTTCCTGTTTGGGATCTACAAGTGGTTCTTGAGGGCCTTTGCAAGGCACCCTTTGAACCGATTGGGAGGACCTCTTTGAAACATTTAAGTTTCAAAACAGCTCTTTTGCTTGCCTTGTCTACGGCTAAGCGTGTGAGCGACCTTCGTGCGCTCTCTGTGAGCCCTGATTGTATGAGGTTTCTCAATAATGACTCCAAGGTTCTTCTAAAACCTCATTTGAGTTTTATTCCTAAGAACCGGGTGGTCCCGAAGGAACCTGTTGTTTTGACGGCTTTCCATCCTCCTCCGTTTGCATCAGAGGAGGATAGGCGTCTTCATTGTCTTTGTCCAGTCAGGGCCCTGAAGGCCTACTGTGATAGGACGGTGGACAGCAGGTCTACTTCTCAGCTTTTCGTGGTCATGAATGCCCGTCAACGGAAAGCGGTGTCCAAGCCCACTCTGTCGAGATGGCTTGTGGATGCTATTAGGTTGGCTTACACCCGGTCTGGGTCTGAAGTGCCGGAAGCACTTAAGGCCCACAGTACTAGGGGTGTGTCTACCTCTTGGGCTTTGTCCAAAGGTGTCTCCATTGAGGAGATTTGTGCAGCGGCGAATTGGTCTTCGCCGTCCACCTTTGCGACCTACTATCACCTGGACGTTGCGCCTTCTGCTATGGCGCATACGGTTCTGGGTGCTGCTGCCCTTCCTACTATGTAGTGGGGCGGCTCTCTCCCCTTCCTGAGATAGCATGCTGCTGTCTCTAGGATACGTGGGGGGACCCTGAGTTTTTCCCTTATATTATTGCAATTTTATAAGGTGGACCTGTGTCTGCCCTTAGTGCATAAGGCAGGCCTCGGTCTGTCAGGGTCTTTTTCTGTCTGAACACGCCCAGGCCCTGTGGGTCTGGGTCGGATCAGTCCTGAAAGGGGTCACGTCGGTTGACAGGACCTCCTTTCCGGGTGTGGTTGGTGTGCACGACAGTCTTGTCGGTTCATGACTTCTCGGGGAGTATATGAGTCCCATAGGGGGACCTTGTCTGGAGGTATGACAATAAACGTATAGGTTCCGAACGGAACCATGTTTATTTAATACCGGAGGACAAGGTCCCCCGAATAAAGCCCCTCGGTTCGCTAGTTGCGGGCGCAGAGGTGCGGCTTTAGAGGAAGTTATGATAGCCCGCAGGGCTTTTATACACTCGGGGGCGGCGCCCTCGTTTGTGATTGACAGCCCTACCGACAAATTATATTTCTCGTACGGGAGCTTATGAGTTTTACTCTGTTGCAGCGCCAGATGGCGCTGGTTATCCCATAGGGGGACCTTGTCCTCCGGTATTAAATAAACATGGTTCCGTTCGGAACCTATACGATTATCCTCCGCAATCGTCAGTGGACACTCACGTGCACACGCACAAAGCTTCCGAGGCTCTTGAAAATTAAAGCGTAAGTGAACGACGGCAGCAGCAACAGCTTGGCTTCCCATGTGTTAAAATGGATGTGGCCCTTTTTCCCACGTTTTCTGGGTGGGCCTTTTGCACACCAAGGCCCGCCCCTACTCTATCCTGATTGGGCACCTACTATCAGAACGTAGAACCATTTTGTTATTATTTTAATTAAAGGAAATCACCTAACTCTGACCATGTGAGTGCTACAGTATGTTCTACCACGTTGAGCAACACAGGCCTGCTGGTCTGTTTCTCTGTGTGTGTCATAACCACCACTTTTATACGGCTTCATAAATCTTAACTAGCTTGTCTCCAGCCTCGTACCGCTCGCGGCTTTACAGTAAGACCGGGGAGAAAAACCTCACTTGTGGCGTCGAACAACTCTTCATAATGCCCTCACCACCCCACTGAGTCAAGGTTTTTTCCATCCCTTCGCTTTCATCCTCTTTTATTCCTCTTGTTTTATCCCCCCCTATCCCACTTGTTCCCTGATTCTGTTGT
This sequence comes from Nannobrachium achirus, assembly GCF_963921795.1. Classification (NCBI taxonomy): domain Eukaryota; kingdom Metazoa; phylum Chordata; class Actinopteri; order Myctophiformes; family Myctophidae; genus Nannobrachium; species Nannobrachium achirus. The sequence continues at coordinate 24,618,629 of NC_137832.1, read as the reverse complement.
ATTTAATCTGGTTTTCCCACTTCCTTTCTATGTCTGCCCCTCCGCCCACTCATACAGTACATCTCTCTCTTCTCGTCTCTTCTCTCTTACGGTATCTTATCTTCTCCTCTCTTTCTTCTTCTGTTCTTGTGTTCTTTTGTTCCATAATCACACAATCACTTGTCTCTCAGCGGACCCTGATGAAGGCCGAACGAGGCCGAAACGCGTTGGTCGTTTCTTTTAATGCTGCCATGAGCTGAATAAACTTGTTTTCTACCTTGAACTGAACGGAGCTGCCTTGGATTTTTCTTAGTTCCCCACTTTATCAGTGCACTGTTTTCTGTTACAATGGAATGGAACTAGAATCTTTTTTGCCTAAACACTTGTCTCTCTACCTCATTTGCCTCTCTCTCTCTCACACGCTCTCTCCGTTTCTCTTTTCTTTTTTTTACCTGTCCTCTCTCTCTCTCGCTATCTCTCCCTCTGTTCCTCGCTCTTCTCTCTTCTCTCTCCTCCCTTCCACAGTCTCCTTCCACCATGCACCACGCTATTCCATCTCTCTCTGTCGCTCTCACCTTCTCTCTAAGTCTGCCAACCTTGCTGTATCTCTCCCATCACATGTAAATAAATGACAAGCTCTCTCCATCTCATTGTCTCTCCCTGCTCTCATTCTGTCTTCTGCACCGACTCCTCCGTAAACACGGCGTGTGTGCGTGCGCGTGTGTGTGTGTATATGAGCTTTGTGTGTTTGTGGGTAATATACAATGTCACTCTTTCTCATGTCTCTCTCTGTGTCTCTCATTCTTTTTCTCTCTCTCTGTCTCATTCAGTGTGTTCAGTTGCTGCTTCAAAGTCCTTACTAAAATAGGGCCTTTAATTATAGTTTGCAGTGCAGGCGGCTGGGCGGTTAGCAGCTATAAGCGGAGGCTGGAGTGTATTTATAGCCGAACCTCGCCTCTTGAAGGCCCGGCTCCCTGGCACACTGAAGGAGGCAGATCACAGAGTCCAAGGCCCGGTTAGAGGCTTCTCCTACCAGCCGTGAAGCGGCTGCTTTTGTCCCTCCCTGGCTGGAGGTCAGATAGTAGTCCTCCTGCATGGTCGGGTTCAGTTTGGCTTGGCTTGAGTTGGGTTTGGAGGAATGGAAGGGTTGGATGGTTCGTCCGTTGGTAAAGCCGCCATGTGGCCCTGAGATGACTCACGCCGAAATACACACGCGCGCACACACGCGCATGCACACACACACATTTGCACATCTGCAGACTTGGCATATAAAGACACACACACACACCCACATACACATACATACACGACACATGCGCAAACACAGACACATTCACAAAGATACTCCTCCACAGTGGCTGTGGCAGACACACTGCAGATCAAATACCAAGACAGATATTGTGCAAAGAGACAAAGATTCTGGCAATCCTCCATTTCAGTTTAATTTCTCACTCTCTCTCTCTCATACCCTGTCTTTCTTCCTCAGCCAAAGTCATTTAAAAGGCTTTGTTTGTTGGCATGCCAGGCACATTCTTGCGTTGTCTAAGTGGGCTACAAGTGTGATGCTAACATACAAGAACATAATGAACATAATGCAGTGGCTCAGGATGTGGCCATAGCTGAATGGGTAGAGAATAGGGGTGTAACGATACATTTTAACAGCGATACACATCACGATACATGGTTAACGATACGATACATGGACGATATTGGTTCATTCATGGCGATACGATACGATTCGATTAAATGATTTAAAATCGATATAGTAACTATTTAACAAAGAAATAAAATCAGAGTAAAACCTGTAAAAGATCTATTATTATGGAAGTAAACGCTGTGATTATCTAGCAAATACATGGACATTATATTTCAACACATACCGGTATGGACAAACCCACCTTGACATGAACACAGAGATTACACACAATTATCAATAGACCAAGAGTAGCCATATGGAATGGAAAAGTAATTAGACCCCTCTTTTGAAATTTTCCTCTGAAAATTGCCAAAAACAAGGCACAAATGCTTAGTTTCCATACAATCAATTATTTGCACTGCAAAACGATTCGATACCGATTACCGCATTTTAAAACGATACAATACGATACAAAGACAAAACGGTACGATATTTTGCTTTTACAAACGATATAGTAGATCATTGCAGATTAAAATCGATTTTTCGATTCAGTTACTACATTGTTACACCCCTAGTGCTCAAGTGAAGTCTGACTACTTGGGCAGCAATCAGCAGGGTGAAGCCCATAGCCTCTAATTAGATGCAATCTATTTATTATTATTATTAGAGTGGCCACTTGGGAATAGAAACATTCCTGGTTCATTTTGTGGGTTTGTGACCTTGAGCAAGACGGTTAACCCTGAACTGCTCCCAATGAGCAGGTTTGTCCTTTCTTCTGTAATGCTTTCTATGAAGGCACTTATATTGCATAATTTACCATTTAACCAGTAATGCTGCTACACACAGCCTAGCAAGCTCTTTTTCTACCTTTATTGACAGACACCAGTAAGGAAGTATAGACATGTTTATCCTATATGGACAATCGGACATCGCTATCATTCACTGTGATGTTCTTGTTTTAGTATTGCTGCTATTCTTCTGTATTATTATTGATTTGTTCTTCTTGTTGTTTTACTACTGTATTGCTGTGTTGAGGAACCAAATAAACCAAAGGATTACCTACACAAGATGCACTGATAAAAAATCTTGAATCTTGAGACATATGCTATAAAAAACTTTTTTTGTGCATAAACCAAATACATTTTACAGAATCAGACACACTCACGCTCTCACACACACACACACACACACACACACACACACACACACACACACACACACACACACACACACACACACAGACACGCACACGCACACGCACACACACTCGGTTCCGCAGAACTGCAAGTGGATTGTTTACAGATATTTGTGAGGTTGTGATCCTCTGATCATATGGGTTGCTGTGGCGATGACCTCAGAAGGGCTTCTCTCAGAGCAGCCTCTGTGATCTGTCCACTCTCCTCATCTTTCTGATGCTCTGCCCTGCTCCTGTCGCTGTTGGCAGGAAACCTTGTATGTCCAAAACCATCCCTTTCCAAGATATATAAGTAAATTGTGAAAATAGGGTTCCACAAGCTCACAAAGCGCTGCATGCTTGGTAGGTATGCTATTTTCACTATTTTGTGCGACGCTCTTGTATGATGAAGAAGTAGGGAATTTGTGAGAATAACATAAGAAGTTGAAATATGGAGATACAAGGTTTGTCTCCGGCAGCAAGGTTCTATTGCTCTTGTTGGTGTGTGTTCCTCCTCCTCCGCTACCATCATTACGGTGCTCTCGGTTTCTCCTCCCCGTGCTGGACAGTCGGGGGGAAAAGTACTCAAATTTCTTACCTAAGTAAAAGTATCAATAACTCAATGTAGAAATACTATTATTATTATTATTACAAAACCTACATTAACCAATTAAGTGAATATAAGTGTGTAGATCTGCGATTTTCAAAATAGTTTGACACATTTAGAAATGTCTTAGTACTTTTACTTTGGTACTTTATGTTTAATTTGATGCTAATACTTTTGTACTTTTACTCACATTTAGAATTTACCTGTAATAGAGTAAGTAGCCTATTTCTAATTTGGTATTGCTACTCTTACTTAAAGTAAAGTTACTCTGTTAACCTGTCAACTTTTCCACCACTGCCCTTTGTCTCCTCTGTTCCCTCTTTCATTTGTTTTCTCTTTTCTGCCCATTTCGGCTGGCTTTCCAAACTTTTGTCTCCAGCATCAAAGGCCTTGTAATTTAGTCCACTCCGCCCTCGGACATGTACTCATGCACACAGTCATAAAAGACATCATGTACTCATGCACACACTCATAAAGGACAAGAAGTACTCAGATGTTTTACTTAAAAAAGTAGCAATATGGTTTAGAACAGGGGTCTTCAACAGAGGGCCAGGGGTCCTCAGAGTTACTGGGGGCACCAAATCTTTGTGTGATATATACAGTATAAAGATGTTTGGTGTAGGGGGGGAGAAAGCCGACCAAGTACAGTGCCAACGAGTTTTGAGTGTTTAAGTTGTTAAACGTCTGAAAATACACATTAACATGAATCCAACACACCACTGATGATAGTGCTGTCAAACAAGTTAGTAAGTCTATGAAGCTATCTATGAAATAGATGAAAAGGTTTAATCTGCAGCACAATTTTATACAATATGTAGTGAGGGTCCCTACTTAATCTTTCTCTCTCAGAAAACGGCCCCTGGTTTAGAAGGTTTGGGGATAAATGGGACATTCTGAGTAATGGGTAGCATACTATTAAAGTAATTAATACTTAGCACTACTACTAAATATATGCCAAATATTTGTTGTTCATTTACTCAAGTAAAAGTTTGAATACAGGACTTGTATTTCCACCTTGGCTCATTTATACTTTTATTTAAGTCTATGAGCAGCCAGGTAGTGTCAGTGCTGCCCCTGTGTGGTGGTAGTAGGTAGTACATGCATCATAATGACAGTAGATCAATGAGCAGGAAGTTTCAGTGCTGCCCCTGGTGGTAGTCCGTAAGTGGTACATGCATCATAATGACTGCACCTAATGAGCTCAGAAAACAAACTACTGGTACAGAGATTTACACTGCAGTATGCAGTGCGTGTGTGTGTGTGTCTCTCTGTGTGTGTGTGTGTGTGTGTGTGTGTGTGTGTGTGTGTGTGTGTGTGTGTGTGTGTGTGTGTGTGTGTGTGTGTGTGTGTGTGTCGGTGTGTGTGTGTGAGTGCACTGGCAGGTATATGCGCGTGTGTACATAGCGGTATGTGTGTGTGTGTGTGTGTGTGTGTGTGTGAGAGAGAGTGAGCGTGTGTGCACTTCAGTGGCAGTATTTGCATGTGTGTACGTGCACGCGTGTGTGTTCTCTAGTAAGCGTGCCACACTTTTTAGTGTGGAACAGCAGATGTGCTCAAATCTCCCCTGAGGATGTCTACTCTCGCTCTCTCTCTCTCTCTCTCTCTCTCTCTCTCTCTCTCTCTCCCTCTCTCTCTCCCTTCGTTCATCTGTGTGTCTCTCTCATCCCTCAGTCTTTGTCTAGCTCATTCTCTTATCTCTTGTCTCTCTTCTCATCCATACATCTCCAGCAATGTTTATACGCCATTGCTCTCTAGATACAGTAATAAGACAAGTACTTCAATATGTTTTCCCGCCTGTCTGCATTCTCCTCCCTCTCTTTCTTGCTTCCCCTGAATTCGCATGCACGCGTGTCGTGCGCGTTCTATCGTCTTTTTTCCGGTCTCTCCCTCTCACCTTTTACATACATGTACACACATTTGTATTGTTATGCCTGTATGGAGCTTCCACTGATTCTCATTGATTACATTCTTTCCCCAAAGACTAGCCCTATAGCAATAGCCCTCATCACTCCTTAACACTGTCTTTAACCACTTGAACCCCAGCATCCATGGATGCTGGGGGGGGGGGGATTGGCTAAAAATAGCCAATCTACATTACAAGCTCAAAACGCTTCGCCACGCGAGCCGTTCTGAGCTTGTAGATCAGCTATTTTTGACAGAAGAAGAGTAGTCCATGTACAAAGACAACTCATTCAACTCGTCCAGTTTACCAAGTCTAGAGGGTTTAAGTGGCTAACTTAACCATAATAATAACTCCAAGCACTAACTCTAAAATACAAGATTTGAATTGAAAACGATTTACCATACGGTCGATGATAGAGGCCAGGAATCTTTCGCTACCTAATGTCGCTATCGGCATCAGCCAGAGAAATCCAGTATCGGTCAGGCTCTGCAAAATAAGTAGAACTGCAAACCTCCTCAATGCTCAAGGACTTTCCTCACCTTTTTATCCTTGAGAGGAGAGAAGTTCCAGAACGAACACACAGACGACACCTCCACCACGAGCAACCCACTTCCTCTCCTCTCCACAACCTCTCTCGGTTCCAACTAGGCCACTCATCACCTGACCACTTTTAGCTTTCCATAAATCATATGCAACCCTCGCCGCCTCTCCCTGGAATTCAGCGGCTATAAAAAAAACACAGCCAGGGAAAGGGAGTACGTACCGTATGTACATTCATTCTTCAGAGGAATATTATTATAATTCCATTCACGAGAGTATATTTGTGCCAGGGGCCAGGTGTGTCAGCGCTGAAACACTGGGGTCCTCCGGGAGGAGTGCGATGGAGATAGGGAGAGAGGGAGGGAGGGAGGGAGGCCGGGGACACAACAGGTGACAAGAGAATGGATAATGAAAACTAAACGCTGGTCGCTAAGCCTTGCTCCCTGACTCTTTCACTTTCTCCTTCCGTCTGTCTCTTGACTCTGTGACTCACTCTGACTCCATCACTCTCCCTGTCTCTCTCTCTCCCTGTCTCTCTCTCTCCCTGTCTCTCTCTCTGTCTTCCTGCCTTTCTCTCTCTCTATTTCTTCTTGTTTGCTACTCTTTGTAAAATGTGTGCATGTTCGTGCGTGCCGTGCGTGTGAGTACCGCGCGTGCCGTGTGCGAGTGTGTTTGTCCATGCAAGTATGTGCGTACAGCATTTGTGTTTGTTTCCGTGTGTTTGACTGTAGAGGATTTTGCATTGTTATGATAGTGCCTATCAGTGCTGTAGTGGTTTTGATGCTTTCAGATGCAGATATCAACAACATGACCCAATACTGCCAGTCTTCTTCCTGTGTGATCCCCTTTGTTGTCTCCCTTTCAGCTTCCCTGTATTTTTGTCTGAACAAAAATACAAAAGAAACCTTCGTACAAAGAAAATATCCATAATAATACTCTGCAGTGTTTTGTCAATTCAGTTCAAATCTTTATTGTGCTGTTCTGGGGTGTTGATTTGGAATACAGTTTATGACATAAAACACATATACTGTATATAGAGAAGCACCAAGATCAGTAAAGTGGTCAACAGCTCAGTGTAATGCAAAATGCACTGATCTCATACAAGCTGCATTGTGTTATGTGCGCTGAACTGTAAACACAGTTATGATAAATGGGTCTGGTCTGCCTGCGCTGCGGTTCACCAGAGCCTGCATGTAGACAATTAGTTAATTTCCCCACAATTGTTTGTGCTGGTTTCAGGACAGGGAAATCAAATGCAAATGCATTTACATACACAAACAAATAGTAGGCTGCAAACAGACAAATCTAGTTTAAGCAGTGGTTCCCAAACGTATTAGCTCGAGACCCAAAGTACAAATTTCCCCGGGACCCAAACATACAAAAACACATTATGAATTTAGCACTTAAACCCAATTGCCGACCTACAAGCTCACCATGTTGTGATTTTGTACATTTTTCTTCTCTTTTTTTAATATAAACATTGTTTTTATTGGAATAGACATTCAATTTAATTCATTCTATCCCTCTCTCCATATCTCTGTTCCTGTCTGTGTGTGTGTGTGTGTGTGTGTGTGTGTGTGTGTGTGTGTGTGTGTGTGTGTGTGTGTGCGTGTGCGTGTGCGTGTGTGTGTGTGTGTGTAGATGTGCTGGACAGCATGGCGAGGTTCAGCTCCCCGGGAGTATGGAACTACACCATGGTGACACTGTCAGAGCACGAGAGGGTCCTGTATGTGGGGGCCCGCGAGGCCCTGTTCGCCCTGGACCCTAACAACATCAACAGACAGCTACGGCCACAGGTAACACACACACATGCACATTTCAGTGCACTATAATTGATTCTACTGAATGCAAATGTTCTTAATACATAAGATTCATTGGTAATAGGTCGCCAGTAGGGGTGTAACGATACATTTTAATGGCGATTCGATACACATCACGATACAAGGTTGACGATACGATACATAGACGATATTGGTTCATTCATGGTGATACGATACGATTCGATTCAATGATTTAAAATCGATATAGTAACTATTTAGCAAAGAAATTAAATCTGTGTGAAAGGTGTGGATAGTGCAGGTTTTAATTATTATTATGGATATAAATAAGTAAACACAGTGATTATCTGCCAAATACATGGACATTGTATATATTGACAAACCCGCACCTTGACATGAACCGATAGACCAGTGTAGCTATATGGAAAGGAAAAGTAATTAAACCCCTCCTTTTCATTATTTCTTCTTACAATTGCTAAATACAATGCACAAGTAGGTAGTATCGATACAATCGATTCTTTGCACTGCCGATTCGATACGATACAAAATAAAACGATACGATTCTATTTTAGCTGTTTTCATTTCGATATACTTCGATTTTTTAAGTTAAAAACGATATTTCGATACAGTTACTGTATCATTACGGGAAAGTCCTGTTCTGGCGAAGCCCGAACTGGCGAAGTGGGGATTTGTCTCCTACCGTAGCGATCTGGCGAATCGATTGTCCACGACACTGCAAGCGGCGCGAAGGCCAGCGGACCTTGGTTCTGCTCTTCGCCCCCGAGCGCCGCAGGCGCGAGTGGCCGCGAAGAGCGGGCCAGGGCCGTGCGGCCGGCGGAGCGCCGCGCGAGTTACGAAGCCGTGGTGAATGCAATCGTTATATTTATGCCCAGGCCGTAAGGCCTGGGCAAGCGCACGATAAACGCCCTGTCCAGAAGACGTTCGCCAGATCGCTACGGTATCGGACATTTCCCCACTTCGCCAGTTCGGGCTTCGCCTAAAAGGTACGTGCCCATCATTACACCCCTAGTCGCCAGCCTTGCATGGTTCCCTCCACCGTCGGTGGGTGAATGTCTGTGTGACTGGGTGAATGTAATGCACATTGTAAAGCTCTTTGGATTAAAGCGCCATATAAATGCACCATTTGTGTCATATTTTGCAAGACGTTTGGTATTTTCCGGACGTCTCATGGAAGAAAAGCCTTGGTGCCCTTACAGTGCGGGGGTCGCAGAGTTCTCAACAATACATCTGTGGTTCAAAGTTATCCGGCGATGAGTCACACAGAATCATGGCAGAATGTGTCATAAATTATCTATCTAGTTACATCACCAGTCACTAAGCCTTTGAGGAGAAATTGATATTATACCATCAATATTGTCAGTTTTGTTGGATACAAGCATTTAATCTGGGTTAGAATGTATCTAAAAATGCTAAAATATGTTTTCCTGCTTGAGGGATAGTATTGTAACAGAATGCACCAGCAGCCAATATGCAATCCATCTCAGTTTAATAGAATGGTTTTGAAAACGCCAAATGACTTGCCTCAACAAATTTCATTAGTTACAATGAAGAATAGTAAAAAAATATCACTGTTCTTCTCAGCAGACAAGTCGCAGGCAATGAACTTGACATTTCATATTCCTCCCCATGAGTCGCAGGCTCACAGCTCACTGCTATAGCAAGGTTCAAGTTGCAGACACAGTTTATATTATGTTCATTCTAATGTTGATTGGCATAAATGGAGTTCTTTTGCTTCATAATTGTTAATACCTCCAAATATTACACTAACGTGGTCAGGGTGGGAACCCATAGGTTTGTGCATAATTGTATTCTCCTTGTTGCATTTAGTGTTACATGAAATATGACCTGTGTGTTTTAACTGTTGATGAAAACAAGAAAACAAGATTTCCAGGGATAGAAAATGTGTAATTTGAGGGGGAAATATTAAACCCTTATTTCCATTTGCCTGTGAGGTAAGACAACAGCTGGGGCTCAACTGGCTACGGAATCACAATGACGCATAGCAAATGTTGAAATCGTCAAATAAATATGTTTTACATGCACAGATTACCAACTACAATGCTACTTTCACAGGAGGGTATATCCTGGTTTTAGAGACAAACACATTCTCCACTTGATCTGTGGAGAGGGCAGGATTATAATAAATCACACCCGTGTGAACTGAGCGGTGGTCGTGGGGGGGGGGGGGGGGGGGGGGGGTGCCTGTGTGTGTGGGGTATGTGTGTGTGTGTGTGTGTGTGTGTGTGTGTGTGTGTGTGTCTGGCCTGGCCTGAACAACAGCGCCCCTCCCTTAACATGTGTGGTCAAAAAAGGTACTTCAGGCTACATACAGACACGCACACACGCACGCATACACACACGGCCACGTATAGGAGACGGTGTAACCACCGCTCAAAAATGTCCAGAAGACATAATAATGTCTTGTTGGATGCCATATTTTCTGCCCAAATTTTGAGAAAAAAGAAAATGTTATGGGACCTTTAACTTGGTGTCCCTATATTGGGCATGTTTTTTTATAGGCAAATATCTTTTGAGATTTTCGAAGACAGCATATCTCCAAGCTCTCTATACAGTGCGATGTAAAACCATGCAAGCTTGTCCATTATTTCCCCTATTTTTGCACAAAACCGTTGTGGCTTATGATGGCTTATTAAGTAATTTAACTTGAAATGAACAATCCATAGTCCGGATATTACAGTGCACTGGGATCGTCAGCTTGCTGAAATACCCAATACCTCAGAGATGCATAGATAAGGACTGAAGTTCAGGGCTCAATTTGTCAAAGAATGATTGTCTGAAAAGGTTTGTGTGAGGGGAGGGCACACACACACACACACACACACACACACACACACACACACACACACACACACACACACACACACACACACACACACACACACACAGACAGACTCATATTTACATTGAGCCGCCTCAGTGAGTCAATCTGTTTGGCTGTGCTCTCTCAATTGTTGTCTATTTGGATCAATACTGTTAAAACGGTGTGATGAAGGAGTAGGGGAGAAGGGCTGAGAGAGAGAGATACACAAAGCTGCCGGCTACATACAGGGGATTGTTATCTGATTTAGCGCCGGCTGCAAAAAGCCTTTATTAGATGTGCACACACCCACAAACATACATGGAGACAAAAACTTGTGGGCAGGTACAACAACACTAAAACAAACAAACAAACAGTCAAACTACCTCTTGCCACAAATGCACATACAAACAAACTCTCTCTCTCTCTCTCACACACACACACACACACACACACACACACACACACAGAGTTACCACAGGGGGTCCTCCAAATCTTTGTGTGATACAAACTTTTTTTTCTCCTTTTTTATATGCATGCACTTGAACCCTAGTGTCCATATCCCGAGAACTTTAGCCAAAAATAGTTGTGAGCTTGTAGATCGGCTATTTTCGGCAAAGTGGTTTGAGGGGAAAAAGAGCAGACCAAGTACAGAGTGAAAGCACTGAAAGGTCAAGTGTATTAAGTATTGACGGTTCAAGTGATTAAATATCTGAAAACAGAAATTGACATGAATCCAACATACGATTGTGCTGTCAAACGATGAAACTATATGGAATCTATGAACAGGTTGTGGGGGTCCCTGCTTCACCTCTCTCTCTCAACTAAGGGGTCCTTGGCCTGAAAACGCTGAAGACCCCTGCAGTAGTAGATTTTGTAGCGTAGCGCGTAGAGCGTTGTGAGCATGGAGCACATATGTTGTCAGTTCCCTTGTTGAGCGGCAGAGGGATGGAGGTATGTAATACAGTGTGATGATGGAGGGAGGGGTGACGATGGAGGGAACATAGAAAAATGAGCCAGGATGTAAAGGGAATAGTCCACCTGTCTCTCTGTGTCCCTGCATCTCTCTCGCCATCTGCCTGTCGCTACCTCGTCATCCTTCTGCCTCCTCAGCCCTTTGTCTCCTAGTCTTGCTTCCTTTATCTTTGCCTCTCATGTTTTTCTCATTTTCCTGCCCCTTTTCTGTATTTTTTTTTTCTGTTTTGCCCATTTTTCTTTGTCTATCTTTCGTTTCTTTTCGTTCTTTCCATTAGTCATGTCACATACGTAATCGTTGTTGTGGGGGCGAGTTGCAAACGATGCCTGCGTCATTACTTACCATGAGTATGACAGTCCATCGATCTGAATCAAGATCTGAATCAATCTGTCGATTCAACAGACAACAATTAAATATAATTGATGCAATGGAAAATATAGATTCAGATCATTATTTCAACACACATTACTTCCTTCAGTGCTCCTTAAGCTTCTTTCCTTGAGTAATCATGCAGTTTGTAGGTGGCAACTGCCTTCTGGAAAATACTGTGGGGGAAAAAAGAACTTTTTCCTAAGAAAAACACAAGCAACATGAGTGATGCCTTCAGAATGTGTTTCCCTTTCACTGGAGCACACTCTGAACTTAACCTTGTATTTTTCCTGTTTGGATTTCATATGATTAAGATTGATTTCAGTTCACGGTTATATATTTAATGCAATCTACAGCCATTCTTACAAATCAAAATACTTACAATTACCCATCATGAAGGTAGAGAGAAAGCTATAATCAACATGTGCTTTTAACATGCAATGCTTTTTTTCACTCAATGTTTTTGGAGCTGTGTGAAGCACAGGCTCCCTATACGTGGCTGTGTGGGTCTGTGTGTGTGTGTGTGTGTGTGTCTGTCTGTGTGTATGTAGCCTGAACTTCCTAAACTTCGGCACGCCACTAGTCCCACAGTTTTGCCACCACACACTCGCGCCATATGTCAAATCGACCGGCTTACTCGGGAATCGTGGGCTATTACTTTTCTAAGAGAAAGGTTCTATAGTTCAATTGATATTAATTTATTAGTGAATTAATTTTCCCCATTGACTTATAATGGGAATCGCAAAAACTCACATTCAATTATTTGTCTCTCGCAAACCATAGGGGCTAGAGTTTCAAGACTTGGAGAGGAGGTTCATAATGATTTCAAGGATTAAATAAAAAATAATTGTGTCATTTGGCCGCATGGTGGCGCCATAACACCCCACTTTAGGTTTTGGCCTGTAACTCTTGAACCGTAGGTCGGAAAATTAAAAATATTTTTTCCCTGGATTCCTTGGGTCATGACGCATCTCCCCATATAGGCCACGCCCATTTGCGCCATGATAGATTTTCCGCCATCTTGAATTTTCTCCAAAACACACTTTTTGCTCCTTTTCCTACATATTTTCTTCAAATGTCACAAAAAACGGTACACATGATCCACACACACACACACACACACACACACACACACACACACACACACACACACACACACACACACAGCTCCACTTCACACGGGTGTGATTTTTATATACTTTTTCAAAAATGTGTGATATCTGCAAATATTGAATCATTTGGCAAATCAAAATGGTATGGTATTGTAAGGTTGTAATTTACACTCACAGTACTACAATAGTGTGTCACCCTAATCAACTCCATTATCTTCCTCTCTCTGTCTCTATTCTCTCTTTACTCTCTACTCATCTCCCTTTGCTCTCTCACTTGTGCCCCCGTCACCCCCGTCCTCTTCCTCTTATCTCTGTGTGTCTCTCAGATTGACTGGCCGGCCCCCCAGGATAAGAAGAGGGAATGTGCCACCAAGGGCAAGAACAACCAGGTACAGTTCTCAAGTTGATCTCATTGCAGATTCAAAATCACCCCCCTCGTTTTTATGCCTTGTTCACAGCCTTGACCTTGACTAAGCCACACACAGTGCGTTTTATTATACGCCACAGAGATCCATCTCTCCCCTGTCTCTAGCCTCTCCTCTCTCCTGTACTTTTGTGTAATGGCTTGCCTACCGAGACCCTGTAACTAAAAGGTCGGGGTTTGGTTCCTAGTGTGTGCCCCCACCCCCCTTGACATCATCACTGTCGGGCAGAAACCTTGTATCTCCATGTTTCAAAAGCAGTATGTTCTTTCTAAATTAAAGCCCTACTTCATCATACAAGAGTGTTGCACAAAAGTAGTGAAAATAGACGATCTACAAGCACACAACGCCTCACACCTACTAGTTTGATTCATTTATAAAATGATAAATACAAAACGAACGGTTTTGGACATACAAGGTTTCCACCCGACAGCGACGATACTCTGGAATACAGGTTTACATAATAGTTCTGTATGTTCACTCTCTCCTGCTGGGTGTCATGCTTCTATGTTTTTATACTATGCATTATCTGAACACTACATAGAGGCTGCCAGGAACCTTTCTCTCCCATTTTTCTCTTCATTTGTGTGTGTTTGTACACAATAAATAAATGAACAAATACCTACATAAATAAGTCAATCACAAAATGGCCATAATTGCAGATGTTGTGATGTACATATTGTGTTCCGGTTGGAACATCGGTATGGATTTGGATGTGATGCTTTGCATTATTCATTGCTCCAGTGCACACTGGTATACAGCAGCATCTGTTCTCAATTAATTTCAATTGAAAGAGTTTTACTCGTTATATTGTAGACAGAAAGGCATTAAAGCAGCACTTTAATATAAACAAGTGGAGTCAAATTATTGTTAATTATCTCTCTCTCCTACTATCTCTCTCTCTTTCTTTCTTGCCAACTGCCATCAGACTATACAATTTACATGTATAAGAACTCTCCCCTTGTGTATAGTCATGGATCGACTTGAGGTCTATTGTGTTTGTGTCCATGCGTTTGTTGTGTCCTTGATTTTTGTCCAATAGTTTATCTATGTGTTGTCACACTATGCTGCTGCAACACCTTAATTTCCCTTCGGGGATTAATAAAGTATATCTCATCTCATCTCTCTCTCTTTGTGTGTCCATCGACAGACGGAATGTTTCAACTACATCCGTTTCCTGCAGAGCTACAACCATACACACCTGTACACCTGTGGCACCTATGCCTTCCAGCCCAAATGCACTTATGTGGTGAGTGTGTGCGCGCATATACTTGTGACACTAGAAGAGCATATCGCCGTTGTCGGGTGGAAACCTCGTATTTTTGCGAAGTAAAGCCCTGCTTCACCATACAAGGCCATCGCACAAAGGTAGTGAAAACAGCAGATCTACAAGCACACAACGCCTCGCGCCGCGAGGCGTTGAGTGCTTGTAGATCGGCTGTTTTCACTAGTTTAAATACTAAAAAAAATGATAAATGCAAAACCAACGGTTTTGGACATACAAGGTTTCCACCCGACAACGACGATATGGTGAGAGCTGAGGCCGTGTTTCAAACAGAACTCACGGCTGTATTCTCTCACACACTGACCACTGACCAACTGTCTCCCTGCCTGTGTGTGTGTGTGTGTGTGTGTGTGTGTGTGTGTGTGTGTGTGTGTGTGTGTGTGTGTGTGTGTGTGTGTGCGTGTGTGCTTGTGCACGTGTGCTTGTGCGCGTGCGTGCTTGTGTGCGTGCCTGCTTGCTTGTGTGCGTGTGTGTGTGTGTGCAGAACGCAGACTATTTTGTGCTCAACAATGGCGCCCTAGAGGATGGGAAGGGCAAGTGTCCATATGATCCTGCCAAAGGTCATACTGGCCTCATAGTGGGTAAGTGCTCATCTTTTTCTCTGCGTGTGTCTGAGTCTGTCTTCAACTGTATCTATGAATGGTTGACTGTATCTTCTACTAAACACATTGAGTGGGTGGATGTGAATGAAACAGTTGTTTGCATGCATTATGTTGGATCAGATTTGTGTTTGCACAGTAATACTCCTGTACACCTCCTGCACATTAAATCTAAGGCGTCATCGTGATATGGTGTTGATCATTTGTTTGTGTTCCTACTGCGATACAAATATGAGTAAATGTGGACATTGAATTTCTTGCACACTTTCTCACTCTGTGCCAACAACTGTTTACAAATATCCTTGGGGAGAGTAAATGAGACTGCTTAAACATTTTTGCAGTTTGAATAAGGCAAGGCCAGTTCATTTGTAAAGCAGATTTCATGTATAAAATGAAATATTTCCAGCTTCATGCATCATTAAGTGAATTTATCTTAACAGCACCTGACTCTAGTCCTTCCCCAGACTGCAAACCTTGAGCAAATAAATGAAACATGTTTATTGCCAGCAACATGACATAACTGGTTAATAATAATAGTGGGTTTATTCTTGTTTTGTTCTGTGATATAGTGATAACAGTAGTTGGAGGATCACACCTTTATACTTACTTAATTACTGCCCTTTATTTTGCAATACTGGCATGTAGGGTAGCTTATTCTGCCTATATTTCTTCCGAAGTACAGGCTGTTAAGCGGAAGAATTTTAAAGCAGCAACAAAGGACTTCCACGGCTGTCTGTTCTTGGCCAGTGTCTTTATTGTACCCCAGGTGTGATGCAGGGTCTTCAGCTCTTTTACACCCAAAGGTCTTTACACTCTGGGAGCGTGACAAATACACAATCCAAAAAGGCAACAATTCATCTAGTCCAGGGGTCTTCAACAGGGGGTCCGCGACCCCTAGGGGGTCCGCGGAGGTACTGCAGGGGGTCCGCGAAATTATTGCTAAAAAAAAAAAAAAAAAAGATTTCAAAAAATGTTTTTTTTTTTTCACATTTATGTTAAAAAATAAACCACGATTCTATCCATTTTGAATAGCTTGAATACATCCTTACTATGCAATTGACAGATTGTTGATATTATTGACATTGGTTCTCAGTTAATAAGTAGTATGTTTAGAAATGGTAGTGGTACGGCCCACCCTGCTCGCTGTAACTTGTACATGTTTAAAATAAAAAATATGTCGTAGCCCCGACCCCCCCACCCTACGAGGTGGTAGGGGGTCCCTGCTCCATCTCCCCATCAGTTTGAGGGTCCCCGGCCTGAAAACGTTGAAGACCCCTGATCTAGTCGTTGCCTGTATGCCATTCACACAGGTTGATGCTTTTATTCACGGTGAAAATACGACCTTGTTTCGAGAAAGAATACTGTTGCTTTTTTTTATTGGCGTTCTGTGTGGATGTACTTATGACACAAACAACTGCTCAATAAACACTCCTGTTGTGTAAACACCATAGTTTATACTTTGACGTATGACGGTGTCACAACAAACGGTGGAACAACAACTCTGGATCAGAGTCCTGTCACAGGTAGGGTGACCAGATGTCCCGGTTTCAAGCAGCTTCCCTAGTCCTGACGAATATCTCTAAAACACTACTACGTCCCTGTTTTAATTTATCACGGTTTTCGCCACAATTAAAATAATAATAGTTGTTTTCTGCGGTTGCATAGACGTTTGTCACGTTCTGTTCATGTACGTGCTGCTCACGCTTAACCAGTCCGACAACATGAACAATGTGTTACATGTGTGCGTGCATGAACGTTCAAAACAATGGGTGCATAAATGACAAATTGATGGGTTTCAATGAGTTGAAAATATGGTTACCCTAGTCACAGGGGGGGTAGAGGTCTATGGTTAGCCTGGTTAATAAACCAGACCGCACAACATCACCCCCTGACGGTAGTGAACTGTGTGATAGAGGTTGGCACCGCCAGGCTAGTCTAAGGTGCCCTGATGCCTGAATTATATTTTGTTACACACAGGTGTCACACGTTGAACTTCAACCGGTCTCTCTCTCTCTGTCTGTCTGTCCAGATAAGGAGCTGTACTCTGCCACTCTCAACAACTTCCTGGGTACAGAGCCTGTGATCCTAAGGAACCTGGGACAACAACACTACAGCATGAAGAGTGAATACCTGCCCACCTGGCTCAACGGTAAGACAAACAGAGGGAGGGTCATTGTGAAAGAGATAAGTAAAAG